>NW_020555821.1:0-35182 GCF_003254395.2 Apis mellifera
AGAGATATTCTCCATATTCCAAAGTGTTAGAATCTTAGAATATCAGCCATTTGAATTCTTGGCATTTACTTTTCTTAGTATATCCATTTTGTACCATACATCCAGAAGTGGTGTTTTTTTTACATAATTTTGGAATTTAACACGTCTGATACGAAAATATTCCGGATAAGCTTGTAATTGTTCAAATATTTTTTTTTGATTGTTTCGAAATTTTAGAAGGAGAAAGGAATAGCAGATACACATTCATATTTGGATTCATTTTAGCTGCCGGATTCAATGGCGCATGCTTGGCGAGCATTCAGTATCAAACCATTTTTATCAAAACAAGATGTCTCATGAAAGAAAATATTCTTGTCCCCATTTGGTTTCATCTAATGTTAACAATATAAAGAATTTATTTATTTATAATTGTTTTTTTTACGAATATTTTGAGCAAAAAATTTAATAAAAAACTTAGATATCTTAAAAATATTATAATTGTAATAGAGGTATTTATTTCATGCTTTAAAAAAATTTTGTATAATAATAAAAAAATTTTAATTGATTTGTATAATTGTTATTTATTTTTTATTTTTTTTAAATATTTCGAAGCATTCAAATTAGCATGAAATTCGAAGCATATAATAATTATCTTTAAAATCGAAATTTTAATTGAGACAGAAGAGAAAGAAAAAATAAATCAAATATAATTAATAATATAATTTTCATTATAAATTCTTTTAATAATATTTCATATTATTCTTTTAATATTTCAATAATAATCTTTAATAACAATTTGTCGAAAATTTTATTATTGTGTATATATTTTATGTATCAATATATCTAAAAAGATACATTATTCAAGAAATTTAAAAACAGTAAAGAAATTAAATAAAAATCATATTAAATTTATTAACTATAATCAAAATGTGCCAAATAGAATAATATGTATTAAAAGAAAACTGATAATAAAATCTTAAATAGTAAAATTATTTTTATTATTTTTTTAAAATTATTTTTAAATTATTTTTCAAAATATATTACTAACAATCATTTCTTTGATAAGAAAAAATTAGAGATAGTAGTCAAATTTTTTAATGTTTTATTTTTTAATAAAATTATATAGTAAAATAAGATTGTAAAGATTATATTTAATAAACTTATATGTATATATTCAACTATCTGATTAAATAAATAAAGATGATCTAATATAATAATTTTTCATAATAGTGGTAATTTTATAAAAAAAGTAACAATTTCTTTTTTTGCTAATTTTGGAAAATTAAATACCGGACGCTCAAGCTTTTTCTGAATAAAGAAAAATATAATATTTCATTCTTTATTTCTTTCATAATTAAAAATAAAATGAAAATATCAAAATAAATTATAAAATTATCAACATTATCAGAATACTTAATATTACAGAATAACTTAAATTAATATCAAATTTTAATATATATTGAGAAATCATGAATTATATATATATATATAAGACTAAAAATTACTATATATAAAATTATTATACTAAAAATTAATATAATTCGGAATATAAATAATATTATTTAATGGTAATCATTAGATATTAATATGAATTCATTTTTGGCAATTTGAATTAAATGCTTTTTGATTGTTTTCAAACAAATTACACAGAGTCTACAAATTACACTCTCTGTGTTTCTTTTTCATTTTCCTCAATTCAAAATATTTTAATTTTTAAAGTCTATTTCTTAAATTTTTTTTATTATTTTTTTTTATTTTCTTTTTTTTTCAATCATAAAATATAGATAGTTGAAATAATTTTTATTTTTCAGATTTTTTTGTTTCTGCTTTTATTTGTTTCTTTTTATTCATTGATGATAATTTTTAAAAATGTTTCTATAAATATCAATGATAATGTAATATAATAACTGTATGTTTAATATCTTTTTATTTTTTATATTATATATTTAAATTTTTTTTTGTTAATCGTTATTTATTCTATTTTTCATATTATTTTTTCTAGTAAAATAAATTAGATATTAAAAATTCTTAAAATGTTTAAAAATTCTCAAAAAATAGAAGAGATTACGATGCTATTATGATTTTTAAAAAATATAATAGTTTTTAACTAATACATATAATACAAATAAAGACAAACAAGATTGTAATTTATATTTGTTATTAAGATTTTATTTATATTATTATATAATGTAATATATATTATTTAGTAATAAGGGAAAACGAATTTATTAAAAAAACTTTTTATAAAATGATATATCTGTATATGTATATATATATAATACAAAAACTATTGAAAAGAATCAAAAGATATAATATAACTCATATTTTTTTTTGATTATGTATAAAATTGATAAATATATTCATATGATATTTTGTTCGTAACTTAATAAGTAGATTTATTAATATTTTTATGTATTAATTTTTATGTTTTTTTCGATTAAAATCCCTTAAAAGAATGAATATATAAGAATAAGAATGAACATCCTATATAAGCAATTAATAAATGATTATATTAATGTATATATATTACAGATATAAATATAGTATAAATAAAATGCATTAAGGTAAGCAATTAAAGGTAAAAATAAAATGTTTTAGTTAACATTGAAAATTTGAATAATTCGTAAATTTTAATTTAATTAAATTAAAGCTTTTTGCTTTAATTTAATTAAATTAAAGCAAAAGCTATTGTTATATGTAGAAGAAGAAGTTCAAATTGATATAAAAAACAAGTATAAAATAAACAAGTATTATTTTTCGTGTTCTTTGGTTTTTATACATTAAATTTCACAGAATTCATATTAAAATTTATTAACGTAATAATTTTGAACATATATGTATTATATTTTTGGAAATTATTTTATAGAATTTTTTATAAAGAATGCATCGATTGATGTATTAAAAAACATATAATTCCATTTAAAAATAAAATAGATTTTTTTCGTATGATTTTTATATATCCATCAAAGAATTAATAATACTATAATATGCTTCTCTCAATGTCATTCAATATTCTAAAACATTTTTAAACAGAATCAAAATTAAATAAGATATCTTGTGATATTTTAATATAATAATAAAATCAGTAAGAATTAATAGAAGCAATAATATTTTTTAAATTTAAATATTTTTTATTATTTTATTTTTAATTCATCATTCTGGAATAATACTTTACTATATCACATATTTGTCAATTTATTTAAAATTAATACTATATAAATTCAAAATGTGTTTAGCTTAAATTAAAAAATGTTCATGAAATTGAATTTATTAAATGTTTCTACTTATAATCAATACATTTTTAAGATAATTTTTAAGATGTCTAATTTTCTATTTTTTTACGATACAAGATTTCATGACTTTATTATTTATAAATGGAAAAGAATATCGTCATGGTCTGTTGGTACTGTTGTATGGAGAATCAAATTCTCCTAGTATATTGTTGGTCTTATAGATATTTGTAATGTACTGGAATTTATATAAATTTTATAAATTTAATATAAATATTAATTATAATTCGAATTTTATTTCGAAATATTGAAATATTGGAATAAGAATTCTAATGTAATTATTTAGTAAAATTTTAATAGTAATTTAGTAAATTCAACATAAAAAAAATAATTTTAATAACTATTTAGAATTTAAAGAAATTTTTATAATATTTTTTTAGAGATAAATAATTTATGTAGAGAAATATATAATATATTTTTAATAGAAAATGTAAAATAAATTTTTAATTGTAATAGAAAGTATTTTATCTTATATATATGTTTTGCTGTTTTATATTGTAATATAAAAATATAAAAATAAAAGTAAAAATATAAAAATATATTTGATATAAAAATACTTTTGATTAAATATAATATTTCGCTATTAAAAATTATTTCGTACATACAATGAAGACAAAAATATTGATATTATTTAAAATAAAATATTTTTAAAAAATGGGAACAAATAATATGAAGTTTTTTGAGATGTTAGAAGAATTAGTTTAGAACTAGTTTTATTTATTATATAATGTGAAAAAAAGTTTTTTTTAAAATTATTATTGTTCGAAATTATGAATCATTACATTTAATTTTTATCTGAGTCTAATAATAATATAAATTTAAGACATATCTTTTGTAGATTCATAAATAAATCATGTATGCACAAACTTCTGAAATTAATATAAAAAAAATTCACAAATATTGAAATGTATAAAAGTTTTAGACTTATTATAGTTTGAATAATTTAAGTATTTTTTATTGTTTAGCTCACAGCTGCATAATTCATTTTGTTCATGTTATCCATTGCATATTATATTTCTTTGTTTTTCTTAACAAAAGTTCAAAAAAATATAGAAAATATATTATTTTTAAAATGCATTGAAAAAAAATTTTTGCACAAATCCCAAATTTCCATACAAGTCATTAAGAATGAATTACATATATTCATTATAATATTTATATACAGCGAATACAGAATAAAAAATGAAAAAATAAAACAAAAATAGAGAAATTTATATAATAATATAATAAAATAATATAATAATATAATAAAAAATTGAATAATAATAACAATAATAATAATAATAATAATAATAATAATTACTTATAATTAATAAATTATAATAAATTAAATAATTAATAAATTAATAAAATTGCTATAATAATTACATAATAAGAAATTGAACATTGTAAATAAAATTATTTTTATTTATTATCCTATATAAAATTTTCAAATAATTTTTCCAATTTAGTAATTTTTTAAGATTATCAAAATGAATAACAATTAATTTTTTCATATTATTTTTCATTTTATTTTTCTTTTCATTTGAATATATTTAAAAAATATTATAATATAATAATTATAGTTATTAATCATAACTCAAATCTTGGATTTTTATAAATTTAAGATTATATTATATTATATTTATAATATATATGAATTTAAAGATTATATATATTACATTTATAATATATATTTAAAATATATATATATATATATATAATGTAATATTTATGCTTTCATGTATGAAATTTAATAACAAATATATATAATATATATAATTTAGATTTGTTGATATAATTCAATTTGTCAGTTCGAATGAAATTTATAAAAAAAACTTTTCAAAAATAATCAATACATATTTTTTTTATTGATTATTATTCATATTAGAGAAGATAAAAACAACAAATTTAAATTTAATTTAAATATTTAATATTAATTAAAATTAATCTTTATTATTTATTATTTTATTTTTTAATTTTTAATTTTTAATATACTAGCATAATTAATTATACTAGCATAATTAATCTTTTTTTCGTTTTAATAGTTAAAAAACCGTTAAGGATAATTCGAAACTGATTTATAAAGTACCTAAAATAGTTTGAATTTCTAGAAAAATTTTAAATAACTTTAGCATTTTAATAGATGACATTTTTAATTTTTAATTTCCAGCAGTTTAGCAATAATTTATGAATGATTCCTTTATATTGTTTCAAAATCAATAATAATTATTTATTTAAAAACACGCAATACTAAGATACAAATCACTTCATATTTGTATGCTAAATCCAATCGAATCGTTAGAGAAATTATGATCGCAAGGATCTTAAGCTCGCATTGCAACGCAATATTGCAAAGTCTATCTTTGGAAATTGCCTTTCAACATGATGATTCCTTCTTTTTCAATCTCTTCTTTTTTGAAAATAAATTCCTGACAGTTTTTAAAAATCTATAGATTTTTAGAAAACTATAGATTTCATTTAGCATATATTCAATTAACAATTAGATATCATTTAATCGCTACAGAAATTATTTAGACATTATTTATAACAATTAATTAATTAATTAAACAATTAATTAAACAATTAATTAATATAATATCAGAAATTAAAAGTCATACATATAGATAGAAATTATTAAAAGTTAGTTATATATAGATAGATATATATAGATAGACTACGGAATTTAATCAATAGTCAATCAATTCAATCAATCGTTAAAAAATATTTTTTTTTTCTAACATTTTTAAATAATAAAAATCAATTATTAGGCTCACTTAAGATTCATAACAAACAATTATAATTTTATCAGTTGTGGATAACTTTTTTGAGCGATAGTATTTATTTAAGGTATTTTTTTTTCATATATACCAAAAGTCACACTTTGTTGAACTTTAATAGAGATATTTTACGTTTAAAATTATTTATTTTAGAATTATTTATTTAATTATATATTATTTTCTTATCAATACTAAAATTAAATTTCGTTATATCTATATTATGATTGAATATTATTGTTTGCAATATTAAACACAGTAACTTTTTCGATCAGTTTTTTGTGAAGATCTGTGATAATTTTTTCCATTTTTCTTCTAAATATATTTTCTAGATATTTTTTTGAATTTGGATTTGAATTTTATTATATTTTTGTGTTCAATTTGTATCATAATCTTTTAATTGAGTTTAGAATTAGTGATTTTGAAGGTCATTTTATAATTTTTAATATATTTTTTTTTCTAATATTTTAAAATTATTATACAATTTATTAATATATAAGAATTATTATTTTGCATAAAAATAAAATTATATCTAATTAATTTATTATTTGAAGATACATAATATATATTTTTAATATCATTTTATGTAGGATTGTTTATTTTTACTAAATCACTTATCATATTTTTATCAAAACAGCATAATATTTTTAAGCAACAAGATCATTCCCTTGAGTTTCGTCTTTAAGAAATTATATTATTACATTTTCATTTTATATATAAAATTACAATTTTTATGTAAATAATTTTTTAAATAAATTTTATTGTATTTTATATATATTATATATATATTATATTATTAACAATTAATAAAAGAAAAAATGTTCAAAATTCCTTTTTTATAAAATTTAAATTATATTTTATAGAAAATAGGAAAATATTAGAATATTTTTAAGTGAAAATATATTTGGAATTTCTCAAAAATTAGTATAACTAGAAAATGAATAAGATATTTCTATTATCATACCGCGCTATTTTTCTGTTTCGCTTTATTTAATGTTAAAATTGAAATTAATAAATTAAATTATTAATTTATTAAATTAAATCACAGAAATAAAAATAATAGTTATTTCGAAAACTTTTATAAAATAAATCAAACTGAATAAAAATTTATTTGTTATTTAAATTAAACTTTTTTAATTAAAATAATTTAATAAATATGTAAAAAAAATTTTTCGAAATTTAGGATTAGAAAATGTCAACTTTTAAACTTATATAGATGATATAAGAATTGATCATTCATATAATTAAAGAAAATTTATTTTTGCTGCTCAAAATCTTTATTAATCGAAAAGAAATTGTATTTTGATTATTTATAATAGTTATCGATGAAATATTATTTCAGTTGTATTTGATCAACCAGCATTGTAATTTATATTTTTTTATAATGCTTTAATATAATTTAGATTATTGATCAATGATGCAAAACGAAATTATGTTATTTAAAAATCGAGTAAAAAATCTCATTTTAATAGGAATATCATATGACATGAATGGAGACGATATGTTATTTATTATGTTATTTATTTCCGTTATACAAAATGGAAAATTTAATTGATTGAAAATATCCGAAATAAAATCATCAACTAATATAATATAAATGAAATAATTTTTTTTATTGATAGCTATTATACAATTGAAGACAAATTTCTTTCTCGATAACTGTTATCAGAAATCGATAATATTTATTACAATAAAAAAATTTTCGATCATTTATACTCTTTATTTAATCAAAAATATTTTTAGTAGAAAAAATATGTAAATATATATATATATATATATATATATATATATATAAGTTTTTTTTTCTTTTATTAATACTATAACTAACTTAATAGTATAACTTAATATTATACTATAAAGTATTAAAATTAAAATTAAATTAAAATTCTTTATTTAAATTATATAAAATTATTATTTTCTCGTATTTCAATAAAATATGAAAAAATACAAATGTATAAATGATAATATATAAAATTAAATTATGAAAATGTAAATATAATTTCAAAATAATATTTATATGAATTGGTATTAAAATATATAGAATAGTCCATAATTCATAATATAATTGGAATCAAAATGATGCTACAGATAAGATTAAAATCGAAAATAAAATTAATATAAATTTCATTTTCGAATACCTAAATTAAGTTTGAAAAATTTTCAAATACAATTTAAATTAACTATTTTCTTATAGTATAAATAATAGATAGAAGATTATTTAAATAAAAAGTAAAAAAAATATTTCATTTATTAAAAAAAAATTTTTTCATTATTTTTAAATAATTAATTTTTTTAGTTAATTAATTAGTTTTCAAGAAAATTGAATTTAACATTCATCGATATTGATTTAATTTTGATTTTTTCAAAAATAAAAACTTAAATAATAAAATTTTAATTTTATTTTTTATTTAATTTTAATTTTATTCTTAATTTATTCTTATTTTTTGTTTATTTTTTTTTGTATTTTTTTAATATAATATAATAATAATTTAAGATTATTTATCAATTATCTATTCAATAAATTATAAATATTCAATTGATTTAATTTATAAAATGAATTTTTAAATCAAATTTTTTATATTTTTATTGGTTAAATATTGCATACATATTTATTTATATCATGATATAGAATATTATTTTTATTTTTCCACATATTATATTTAAGAAAAGTTTATTTGTAAAATCGTATATCATTCGAAGAATAAAAATGTTAATAATTAATTATAATTGAAACTATAATAACAAATATAATTCTATCTCGTTTCTTCCTATCTAAAAAATCTTTCCTTCCAAAAGCTTTCATTTTATCTTGATCATCATCAATATTTTTGGAGCAATATTTTTTTTTTATTTATTTTCTAGTAACTTAAAATTTAAAGCTAACAATATTTCAATTTTTTTATTTATTTCTTACAACTCTATATTATTATATTATTTATTATATTATATATTAATTATTTATTATATTGATTTGATTGAATAAATAAAATATAATGTATAATAAATTTAAATATAATAAATAAATATTTGATAAATAAATAAATAAATTAAAAGTAAATTAATAATATAATAAAATTCATCGGAGGAATAATTATTGTATTAATATATTTTGAACATTTTTGAAAAGTCGATTTTAGAAAGTTAAAAAACAAAAATTCGTATTAATTGGTTTATTTATTAAGAGTTTATTATTTATTAAATGATATAATATGAAATTAAATTTTAAATATGAAATAATGATTTATTAAAGTTAGAAGCAAGAATGAGTTCATTTTGTCTTCATTATATTGTATTTTTATTTTCGTCTTGCTAAATTTTTATAAAAATTATATATCTGTATATATATGTATTAATACAAAAACTGAAAACTATTGAAAAAGATCAGAAAATATATTATATTATATTATATTATAACTCACATATCTTTTCAATAAAATTATAATACACATTCGTAGTATATGAATCCATTAAGAATTTTAATTCGATTCTTTTAGTTTTATATGCATTTGGAATGTAATCGATTGAAAAGATGATATTTTTATTTTATATTATATATTTATTGCAAATAATAATTCGGTAGCATATTGTCATTATCGATGATAAATAATCCGATATAATCGTTTGGTATTATAAAAATTTTCTTTCTATAAGTTAATTAAAATCTCTTTTTATATAATTATTTATTTAAAAATCATCAAATTAAAATAAATAATTTTTCATTGCATTGTTAGCGCAGCTTACAATTCGCAATAATAAATGTTCTAAAATTGCCGGACTAGGGGCGATGCTAAAAAAGTAGAATGTAAATATAAGAGAAGTAAGTAATATAAGAGAAATATTAATATAAGAAGATTTGTCGTCATCCTTCAAATATTATAATGTTATAATTTAAATATTTTATGTTTTTTTTCAATATCACTCATTTTTTATTTAAATTTTAAAAACCCTATTATCATCTGCCTATTGGTCCATATTATTTTCAAAATATCAAATTATTTGTAATTTGGTTGCATTAGAAAACATGAACAGTTTTTCTTTTAATTTTTAAGGTAAGAATTCTTTTCATTTTTTTATTAATTAATTGAAAAGTATCAGATTATCGTTTTCGATTTCTTTTAAAAATAAAACTATCTTATTCATTACTAAATCTGTTATAATGAAGTGAAATCTTATCTTATGGACGATCAGATAAATATCTTCTACTTCTTAAACAATTTATGTATTAATTCTTTTTTCCTCGTTAATGTACTTATTAGTAAATTTCAATGTAATAAACATTTATTTTAAAAATTATTTTTGCATAAAAAAAATAAAAATAAAAAAAATCTTTAAAAAATCTTTTTTTAAATATTATAAAAATAATTTTTTAAAATAAATGTTTATTGACATTGAAATTTACTAATAAGTACATTAAGAGAAAAAGAATTAATACATAAAATTTGTTTAGAAGTAGAAGATATTATCTGATCGTCCATAAGAATAGATTCACTCATTATTAACA
This sequence comes from Apis mellifera, assembly GCF_003254395.2. Classification (NCBI taxonomy): domain Eukaryota; kingdom Metazoa; phylum Arthropoda; class Insecta; order Hymenoptera; family Apidae; genus Apis; species Apis mellifera. Next base: position 10,527 of record NW_020555821.1, read on the forward strand.
TATTAGCAATGAATAAGATAGTTTATTTTTAAAAGAAATCGAAAACAGATAATCTGATACTTTTCAATTAATTTATAAAAAAAATTGAAAAGAATTCTTACCTTAAAAATTAAGAAAACTGTTCATGTTTTCTAATGAACAAATTACAAATAATTTGATTATTTGAAATAATATGGACAATAGACAATGATAATAGGTTTTAAAATTTAAATAAAAATTTGAGTGATATGAAAAAAACATAAAATATTTAAATTATACATTATAATATTTGAAGGATACGACAAATCTCTTATATTAATATTTCTCTTATATTACTTACTCTCTTATATTTACATTCTACTTTTTTAGCATCGCCTATCCGCAATTTAGACATTTATTATTCGAATTGTAGCTTGCTAACAATGCAATGAAATTATTTATTTTTTAATTTTGATGATTTTTAAATAAATAATGTTATAAAAAGAGATTTTAAATACTTATAGAAAGAAAATTTTTAATACCAAACGATTATATCGGATATTATCATCGATAATTGAAATGCTACCGAATTATTATTTGCATAAATTATAATAAAATAAATATCAATCTTTCAATCGATACATTCCAAATGCATATAACTAAAAGAATCGATTAAAATCTTAATGGATTCATATATCATACGAATTGTATTTACTAATTTTAATTGAAAAGATATGTGAGTTATAATATAATATAATATAATATATTTTCTGATTCTTTTCAATAGTTTTCAGTTTTTGTATTATATACATATATATACAGATATATAATTTTTATAAAAATTTAGCAAGACGAAAATAAAATACAATATAATGAAGACAAAATGAACTCATTCTTGCTTCTAACTTTAATAATTCATTATTTCATATTTAAAATTTATTTCATATTTATCATTTAATAAATAATAACTCTTAATAAATAAACCAATTAATACGAATTTTTGTTTTTAACTTCTAAAATCGACTTTTCAAAAATGTTCAAAATATATTAATTACATATAATTATTCCTCCGATGAATTTTATTATATTATTAATTTACTTTTAATTTATTTATTTATTTATTCAAATATTTATTTATTATATTTATATTTATTATACATTATATTTATTTATTCAATCAAATCAATATAATAAATAATTAATAATATAATATAATAAATAATATAATAATATAGAGTTGTAAGAAATAATATAAAAAAATTGAAATATTGTTAGCTTTAAATTTTAAGTTAGCTAGAAAATAATAAAAAAAATATTGCTCCCAAAAATATTGATGATTGATCAAGATAAAATGAAAGCTTTTTGGAAGGAAAGATTTTTTAGATAGGAAGAAACGAGATAGAATTATATTTGTTATTATAGTTTCAATTATAATTAATATTAACATTTTTATTTCTTCGAATGATATACGATTTTACAAATAAACTTTTCTTATAATATAATATGTAAGGAAAAAAATAATATTTAAAATATAATAATTATTCTATAATTCATGATATAAATGAAATATTGTATCGCTAATATTTAATCCAAATAAAATGAAAATATAAAATAAAATTTTTTGATTTAAAAAAATTTTCATTTTTGATAAAATTAAATCAAGTTTGAATATTTTTGAAATAATTTTATTGAAATTAGTTGATTGAATATGAATAAATAATCAATAAATTATTATTTTAAATTATTTTATATATAAAAATATACAAAAAAGAAATAAACAAAAAATAAGAATAAAATTAAGAATAAAATTAAAATTAAAATAAAAATAAAATTAAAATTTTATTATTTAAGTTTTTATTTTGAAAAAATCAAAATTAAATCACATATCGATGAATGTTTAAATTCAATTTTCTTGAAAACTAATTAATTAACTAAAAAAATTAATTATTTAAAAATAAATGAAAAAATTTTTTTTTAATAAATGAAATATTTTTTTTACTTATTTATTTAAAATAATCTTCTATCTATTATTTATACTATAAGAAAATAGTTAATTTAAATTGTATTTGAAAATTTTTCAAACTTAATTTAGGTATTCGAAATGAAATTTATATAATTTTATTTTCGATTTTAATCTTATCTGTAGCATCATTTTGATTCCAATTATATTATGAATTATGGACTATTCTATATATTTTAATACCAATTCATATAAATATTATTTTGAAATTATATTTACATTTTCATAATTTATATTTTATATATTATCATTTATACATTTGTATTTTTCATATTTTATTGAAATACGAGAAATAATAATTTTATATAATTTAAATAAAGAATTTTTAATTTAATTTTAATTTTAATACTTTATAGTATAATATTAAGTTATACTATTAAGTTAGTTATAGTATTTTAATAAAAGAAAAAAAAAACTTATATATATATATATATATATATATATATATATACATATTTTTTTTCTACTAAAATATTTTTGATTAAATAAAGAGTATAAATGATCGAAAATTTTTTTATTGTAATAAATATTATCGATTTCTGATAACAGTTATCGAGAAAGAAAATTGTCTTTCAATTGTATAATAGCTATCAATAAAAAAAATTTTATTTCATTTATATTATATTAGTTGATGATTTTTATTTCGGATATTTTCAATCAATTAAATTTTCCATTTTGTATAACGGAAATAAATAACATAATAAATAACATATCGTCTCCATTCATGTCATATGATATTCCTATTAAAATGAGATTTTTTACTCGATTTTTAAATAACATAATTCGTTTTGCATCATTGATCAATAATCTAAATTATATTAAAGCATATATAATAAAATATAAATTACAATGCTGGTTGATCAAATACAACTGAAATAATATTTCATCGATAACTATTATAAATAATCAAAATACAATTTCTTTTCGATTAATAAAGATTTTGAGCAGCAAAAATAAATTTTCTTTAATTATTATGAATGATCAATTCTTATATCATCTATATAAGTTTAAAAGTTGACATTTTCTAATCCTAAATTTCGAAAAATTTTTTTTACATATTTATTAAATTATTTTAATTTAAAAAAGTTTAATTTAAATAACAAATAAATTTTTATTCAGTTTGATTTATTTTATAAAAGTTTTCGAAATAACTATTATTTTTTATTTCTGTGATTTAATTTAATAAATTAATAATTTAATTTATTAATTTCAATTTTAACATTAAATAAAGCGAAACAGAAAAATAGCGCGGTATGATAATAGAAATATCTTATTCATTTTCTAGTTATACTAATTTTTGAGAAATTCCAAATATATTTTCACTTAAAAATATTCTAATATTTTCCTATTTTCTATAAAATATAATTTAAATTTTATAAAAAAGGAATTTTGAATCATTTTTTCTTTTATAATTGTTAATAATATATATATATATATATATATATTAAAATACAATAAAATTTATTTAAAAAATTATTTACATAAAAATTGTAATTTTTATATATAAATGAAAATGTAATAATATAATTTCTTAAAGACGAAACTCAAGGGAATGATCTTGTTGCTTAAAAATATTATGCTGTTTTGATAAAAATATGATAAGTGATTTAGTAAAAATAAACAATCCTACATAAAATGATATTAAAAAATATATATTATGTATCTTCAAATAATAAATTAATTAGATATAATTTTATTTTTATGCAAAATAATAATTCTAAATATATTAATAAATTGTATAATAATTTTAAAATATTAGAAAAAAAATATATTAAAAATTATAAAATGACCTTCAAAATCACTAATTCTAAACTCAATTAAAAGATTATGATACAAATTGAACACAAAAATATAATAAAATTCAAATCCAAATTCAAAAAATATCTAGAAAAATATATTTAGAAGAAATATGGAAAAAAATTATCACAGATCTTCACAAAAAACTGATCGAAAAAGTTACTGTGTTTAATATTGCAAACAATAATATTCAATCATAATATAGATATAACGAAATTTAATTTTAGTATTGATAAGAAAATAATATATAATTAAATAAATAATTCTAAAATAAATAATTTTAAACGTAAAATATCTCTATTAAAGTTCAACAAAGTGTGACTTTTGGTATTATATGAAAAAAAAATACCTTAAATAAATACTATCGCTCAAAAAAGTTATCCACAACTGATAAAATTATAATTGTTTGTTATGAATCTTAAGTGAGCCTAATAATTGATTTTTATTATTTAAAAATGTTAGAAAAAAAAAATATTTTTTAACGATTGATTGAATTGATTGACTATTGATTAAATTCCGTAGTTTCTATCTATATATATCTATCTATATATAACTAACTTTTAATAATTTCTATCTATATGTATGACTTTTAATTTCTGATATTATATTAATTAATTGTTTAATTAATTGTTTAATTAATTAATTAATTGTTATAAATAATGTCTAAATAATTTCTGTAGCGATTAAATGATATCTAATTGTTAATTGAATATATGCTAAATGAAATCTATAGTTTTCTAAAAATCTATAGATTTTTTAAAAACTGTCAGGAATTATTTTTCAAAAAAGAAGAGATTGAAAAAGAAGGAATCATCATGTTGAAAGGCAATTTCCAAAGATAGACTTTGCAATATTGCGTTGCAATGCCGAGCTTAAGATCCTTGCGATCATAATTTCTCTAACGATTCGATTGGATTTAGCATACAAATATGAAGTGATTTGTATCTTAGTATTGCTGTTTTTTAAATAAATAATTATTATTGATTTTGAAACAATATAAAGGAATCATTCATAAATTATTGCTAAACTGCTGGAAATTAAAAATTAAAAATGTCATCTATTAAAAATGCTAAAGTTATTTAAAATTTTTCTAGAAATTCAAACTATTTTAGGTACTTTATAAATCAGTTTCGATTTTTATCCTTAACGGTTTTTTAACTATTAAAACGAAAAAAAGATTAATTATGCTAGTATAATTAATTATGCTAGTATATTAAAAATTAAAAATTAAAAATAAAATAAATAAATAATAAAGATTAATTTTAATTAATATTAAATATTTAAATTAAATTTAAATTTGTTGTTTTTATCTTCTCTAATATGAATAATAATCAATAAAAAAATATGTATTGATTATTTTTTTGAAAAGTTTTTTTTATAAATTTCATTCGAACTGACAAATGTGAATTATATCAACAAATCTAAATTATATATATTATATATATTTGTTATTAAATTTCATACATGAAAGCATAAATATTACTTATATATATATATATATATATATATATTTTAAATATATATTATAAATGTAATATACTATAATCTTAAATTCATATATATTATAAATATAATATAATATAATCTTAAATTTATAAAAATCCAAGATTTGAGTTATGATTAATAACTATAATTATTATATTATAATATTTTTTAAATATATTCAAATGAAAAGAAAAATAAAATGAAAAATAATATGAAAAAATTAATTGTTATTCATTTTGATAATCTTAAAAAATTACTAAATTGGAAAATTATTGAAAATTTTATATAGGATAATAAATAAAATAATTTTATTTACAATGTTCAATTTCTTATTATGTAATTATTATAGCAATTTTATTTAATTTATTAATTATTTAATTTATTATAATTTATTAATTATAGTAATTATTATTATTATTATTATTATTATTATTGTTATTATTATTCAATTTTTTATTATATTATTATATTATTTTATTATATTATTATATAAATTTCTCTATTTTTGTTTTATTTTTCATTTTTTATTCTGTATTCGCTTGTATATAAATATTATAATGAATATATGTAATTCATTCTTAATGACTTGTATGGAAAATTTGGGATTTGTGCAAAAATTTTTTTTCAATGCATTTTAAAAATAATATATTTTCTATATTTTTTTGAACTTTTGTTAAGAAAAACAAAGAAATATATATATGCAATGGATAACATGAATCAAAATGAATTAATGCAGCTGTGAGCTAAACAATAAAAAATACTTAAATTATTCAAACTATAATAAGTCTAAAAACTTTTATACATTTCAATATTTGTAATTTTTTTATATATTAATTTCAGAAGTTTGTGCATACATGATTTATTTATGAATCTACAAAAGATATGTCTTAAATTTATATTATTATTAGACTCAGATAAAATTAAATGTAATGATTCATAATTTCGAACAATAATAATTTTAAAAAAAACTTTTTTTTCACATTATATAATAAATAAAACTAGTTCTAAACTAATTCTTCTAACATCTCAAAAAACTTCATATTATTTGTTCCCATTTTTTAAAAATTATTTTATTTTAAATAATATCAATATTTTTGTTCTTCATTGTATGTACGAAATAAGTTTTTAATAGCGAAAATTTATATTTTTAATCAAAAGTATTTTTATATCAAAATATATTTTTATATTTTTACTTTTATTTATATTTTTATATTACAATATAAAACAGCAAACATAATATAAGATAAAATACTTTCTATTACAATTAAAAATTTATTTACATTTTCTATTAAAAAATATATTATATATTTCTCTACATAAATTATTTATCTCTAAAAAATATTTATAAAAATTTCTTTAAATTCTAAATAGTTATTAAAATTATTTTTTTTATGTTGAATTTACTAAATTACTATTAAAATTTTACTAAATAATTACATTAGAATTCTTATTCCAATATTTCAATATTTCGAAATAAAATTCGAATTATAATTAATATTTATATTAAATTTATAAAATTTATATAAAATTCCAGTACATTACAAATATCTATAAGACCAACAATATACTAGGAGAATTTGATTCTCCATACAACAGTACCAACAGACCATGACGATATTCTTTTTCCATTTATAAATAATAAAGTCATGAAATCTTGATATCGTAAAAAAATAGAAAATTAGACATCTTAAAAATTATCTTAAAAATGTATTGATTATAAGTAGAAACATTTAATAAATTCAATTTCATGAACATTTTTTAATTTAAGCTAACACATTTTGAATTTATATAGTATTAATTTTAAATAAATTGACAAATATGTGATATAGTAAAGTATTATTCCAGAATGATGAATTAAAAATAAAATAATAAAAAATATTTAAATTTAAAAAATATTATTGCTTCTATTAATTCTTACTGATTTTATTATTATTATTAAAATATCACAAGATATCTTATTTAATTTTGATTCTGTTTAAAAATGTTTTAGAATATTGAATGACATTGAGAGAAGCATATTATAGTATTATTAATTCTTTGATGAATATATAAAAATCATACGAAAAAAATCTATTTTATTTTTTAAATGGAATTATATGTTTTTTAATACATCAATCGATGCATTCTTTATAAAAAATTCTATAAAATAATTTCCAAAAATATAATACATATATGTTCAAAATTATTACGTTAATAAATTTTAATATGAATTCTGTGAAATTTAATGTATAAAAACCAAAGAACACGAAAAATAATACTTGTTTATTTATACTTGTTTTTTATATCAATTTGAACTTCTTCTTCTACATATAACAATAGCTTTTGCTTTAATTTAATTAAATTAAAGCAAAAAGCTTTAATTTAATTAAATTAAAATTTACGAATTATTCAAATTTTCAATGTTATACTAAAACATTTTATTTTTACCTTTAATTGCTTACCTTAATGCATTTTATTTATACTTATATTTATATCTGTAATAGTATATACATTAATATAATCATTTATTAATTGCTTATATAGGATGTTCATTCTTATTCTTATATATTCATTCTTTTAAGGGATTTTAATCGAAAAAAACATAAAAATTAATACATAAAAATATTAATTAAAATCTACTTATTAAGTTACGAACAAAATATCATATGAATTATATTTATCAATTTTATACATAATCAAAAAAAAAATATGAGTTATATTATATCTTTTGATTCTTTTCAATAGTTTTTGTATTATATATATACATATACAGATATATCATTTTTATAAAAATTTGTTTTTTAATAAATTCGTTTTCCCTTATTACTAAATAATATATATTACATTATATAATAATATAAATAAAATCTTAATAACAAATATAAATTACAATCTTGTTTGTCTTTATTTGTATTATATGTATTAGTTAAAAACTATTATATTTTTTAAAAATCATAATAGCATCGTAATCTCTTCTATTTTTTGAGAATTTTAAACATTTTAAGAATTTTTAATATCTAATTTATTTTACTAGAAAAAATAATATGAAAAATAGAATAAATAACGATTAACAAAAAAAATTTAAATATATAATATAAAAAAGATAAAAAGATATTAAACATACAGTTATTATATTACATTATCATTGATATTTATAGAAACATTTTAAAATTATCATCAATGAATAAAAAGAAACAAATAAAAGCAGAAACAAAAAAATCTGAAAAATAAAAATTATTTCAACTATCTATATTTTATGATTGAAAAAAAAAGAAAATAAAAAAAAATAATAAAAAAAATTTAAGAAATAGACTTTAAAAAATTAAAATATTTTGAATTGAGGAAAATGAAAAAGAAACACAGAGAGTGTAATTTGTAGACTCTGTGTAATTTGTTTGGAAAACAATCAAAAAGCATTTAATTCAAATTGCCAAAAATGAATTCATATTAATATTCTAATGATTATACCATTAAATAATATTATTTATATTCCGAATTATATTAATTTTTAGTATAATAATTTTTATTATAGTAATTTTTAGTCTTATATTATATATATATAGATTCATGATTTCTCAATATATATTAAAATTTGATATTAATTTAAGTTATTCTGTAATATTTAAGTATTCTGATAATGTTGATAATTTTATAATTTATTTTGATATTTTCATTTTATTTTTAATTATGAAAGAAATAAAGAATGAAATATTATATTTTTCTTTATTCAGAAAAAGCTTGAGCGTCCGGTATTTAATTTTCCAAATATTAGCAAAAAAAGAAATTGTTACTTTTTTATAAAATTACCACTATTATGAAAAATTATTATATTAGATCATCTTTATTTATTTAATCAGATAGTTGAATATATACATATAGTTTATTAAATATAATCTTTACAATCTTATTTTACTTATATAATTTATTAAAAAAATAAAACATTAAAAAATTTGACTACTATCTCTAATTTTTTCTTATCAAAGAAATGATTGTTATGTAATATATTTTGAAAAATAATTTAAAAATAATTTTAAAAATATAATAAAAATAATTTTACTATTTAAGATTTTATTATCAGTTTTCTTTTAATACATATTATCTTATTTGGCACATTTTGATTATAGTTAATAAATTTAATATGATTTTTATTTTAATTTCTTTACTGTTTTTAAATTTCTTGAATAATGTATCTTTTTAGATATATTGATACATAAAATATATACACAATAATAAAATTTTCGACAAAATTGTTATTAAAGATTATTATTGAAATATTAAAAGAATAATATGAAATATTATTAAAAGAATTTATAATGAAAATTATATTATTAATTATATTTGATTTTATTTTTTCTTTCTCTTCTGTCTCAATTAAAATTTCGATTTTAAGATAATTATTATATGCTTCGAATTTCATGCTAATTTGAATGCTTCGAAATATTTAAAAAAATAAAAAATAAATATCAATTATACAAATCAATTAAAATTTTTTTTATTATTATACAAAATTTTTTTAAAGCATGAAATAAATACCTCTATTACAATTATAATATTTTTAAGATATCTAAGTTTTTTATTAAATTTTTTGCTCAAAATATTCGTAAAAAAAACAATTATAAATAAATAAATTCTTTATATTGTTAACATTAGATGAACCAAATGGGGACAAGAATATTTTCTTTCATGAGACATCTTGTTTTGATAAAAATGGTTTGATACTGAATGCTCGCCAAGCATGCGCCATTGAATCCGCAGCTAAAATGAATCCAAATATGAATGTGTATCTGCTATTCCTTTCTCCTTCTAAAATTTCGAAACAATCAAAAAAAATATTTGAACAATTACAAGCTTATCCGAATATTCGTATCAGACGTGTTAAATTCCAAAATTATGTAAAAAACACACCTCTGGATGTATGGTACAAAATGGATATACTAAAGAAAAGTAAATGGCCAAGAATTCAAATGGCTGATATTCTAAGATTTCTAACACTTTGGAAATATGGAGGAATATATTTGGATCTGGATGTTGTTGTTATCAGGTAAGAATATTTTTACATATTTTGCAATTTATAAATAATTTATAAATATTGTTACAAATATATACGTTCTTGTCCGATTTTCCAAATTTGAAACGAATCGAAAAATTTCGAATGGAATCAGGTGAATTTGCAATTGTTCGATTCAAAATTTTAAGATTTCAAAACCATATTTCAAATAAAAATTGAAATAAATAATTTGCGTTTATAAAAAAATTTTATTCATAATATATGAATTTAATATAAAAAAAATATCTATTTTAATGAAACTATTATGGAAAAAAGCGTTATAATTGTAAATATTTTCAAAAAATATTCTTCTGAAATAAATATTTTAGAAATTAAATTATTAAAACTTTCATGGCAACAAATTATTTTAGAACATTTAAAAATGATTTTATTATCATTTTTTAATTTTATAAAATAAATAAAATTAAATTATTAAAATATTAAATATTAATTTTATTTAATGATGTATTATTATATAATAGAATATATAACAGTATAATATAATATTATATAATATGTTTATATAGAATAAAATATATGAAAAATATTATTTAATATTGCTGGTAATACTATTCAATGAATAGCATTCGATATTTTTTTACAATGATGAAATTTTTTTTTAATATTAATGAACAAAATATCAACTCTTTCTAATAAGAAAAATTTTTTATTTACATTCTACTCAAAATAAAACTTTTATTTTTATTTTTATTTCTTTTTATCTATTTTCACATCAATTTATAATATAAGAATTTTCTTATATAAATAAGAAAGTTTTACACAATATAAAATAAAATAAATATGTATATATTATAATAATATATATTATAATAAAATATTTAATATATTAATAATGCGTATTACTGCAATTTTTTTAATAAGGTTAAAAATTTTGAATAGTTATTTAGTATAAAGAAAACAATATAAGATTTTGATATATGTTTTCTCTTAAGTAATCTTCAATGAATAATTAATAAGTTTTATTATTTATATTTTACTATAGGATTATTTATAAATTTACTATAGGATTAATATTTCTATAATAACATCATATTTTTATTTAATAATTCATATTTACCTTATTTTATTTTTCAATTCTTTAATTGATATAAATTATTTTCTATTTATTTCATATCTTGAGAATTAATATTAAAAATTTTTAATCAGATTAAAAACAATTTAATTAATCTATAAAATGGATGGATTATTACATTAATTGAAATTTTTTATTTCAAATCATTTTTTCATTAATTTTAAAATATTAATAAAATTATATTGTTCTATAATATACATGCTTATATATAATACGTTTATAAATGAAACCAGAAATTTTGCATATTTCTTTACTATTTTAATCACTTGAATAAGGAAATATATTGATTTAATTATCTTGATAATAAATGATATTACATTTATAATCAAAATTTGTTTATTTTTTACGAATTATTCAATATTACATAAATGTGATATATTACATCAATAAAGAATGGTATTGATAACTGTAGAAATTTATCTCATTGCAATTTGAAAATAATTTGTTCATATATTCGAAACATAATAATAAAATCTGAAAAAGTTAATAAGAGAATAATAAATTATTTTATTTTATTATTATAATAATTATTTTAATAATTATATAATAAATTGTTAATAAATTGTTTCATAATTATTTTTACATATAGACATGACATATAGGGATCCACGAATCAAATTGAAGCAAAAATAATGAAGAAAATATGATGTCGTAAGCAAAAGATATTTTAAAATAGATATAAGTGAAATTATATATTTATTTGTTTGAAGTATCATTCTTATATTAATTGCTTACAAAAATATTATTGCTCTAAATTTAGTATTTAATTGAGATATATATATTTTTATCTATATCTTATATTATATATATTATATACATGTAATTTTGAATAAAATTTTAATATTATGAAAAAAATATTTTTTAATTTTTATTATCATACAATGAAATAAAAATCTTTTTTTCATTTGAAGATTTCATTTCACAAATAAGTACAAAATTTATACATTACAAAAATAACAGTTTTGTATTCAATAAATAAAATAAATAAATTGATTTCGTTACAAATATTATCCTTCTTAATTTTTTATAAATAAAGATACAAATTATTAGGATTACTTTTTATGTTCACCATTGATCAAATAAAATATAATTGTTATTAAAATATCGCACAATTTATATATGAATTCAATTAATTATCATATTTGGATTATATAAAAAAATAATTTATTCTATACGAATTACAGAGATCACACATAAAATTAATATGATTGAATTTTATTAAATCATAAAAAATGATATATCTATTAATCAAAATTTTATACATAATAAATACACATAATAAATGTTCATATTAAGGGTTAGGTTATGAAATGATTTAATATATATATATATATATATATATATATATATATATATATATATATTATATATTTAGATATAAATTGCCAATCTGTACTCTATTTTACTATATTGAGTTCATTATATTGCGGCGGGTCAAAAGAGGAAGAAAAACAAAGAACAGAATTATAACAGCAGTCGCATCAGTGACACAGCAGTGATGCTTAAATAAAATACAAATATAATATATAAGATATGTATCGCATTCTTATAAATTCAACAATTCAAATGCAGAGATACCTATTATCCTCCCCATAGCAAATAAATAATTTTTGAATAATTATTAATAAATGTATTTATTTTAATAATAATATTAATTTTTGATTATTGTAAAAGGAATCATTTATTAATAAATCATAAAATCATCATAAAATATCATAAAATAATTAATATAACATAAAATATACTTACAAAAATTATTTTATTTTAATCAATATTTATAATAATTAATTATGAATAAATATTTTTTTTTAAACTTTTCTTATCTATATTTTATATAATTTTTTAAACTTTTGTATGTACTTTCTTAAACTTAATATAGTAAATTTTATCTTACTACTTTTTCAAACTTAAATAAGTCATAAAAAAATATTTGCAAATTGAAAAATATTATCAACATTTCAATTAAAATTTAATTTTTTTGAAAATTTCCACAATATATATTAATATTATTTAAAACTAAAATAAAAATTATTAAAAAAATAAAATATGTATAACTAAGCAATTATCTGAAAATTATATATATATATATATATATATGTATATATATAATGTAAATATAAGTATACATTATGACAATTATACACATATGATAAAATTCAGAAATATATATTTTTATATTTTGTTTATGATAAGCTTTTAATTTCGATTTATATTTCATTTATAATTTCAAAATAAAATTTATTCTAAATTAATTTATTCCAACCACTTAATGCTACAATCGTTTTCTATACTTAATGAATAACTTCTATATTATTATTTTACTTTAATATTACTATTAATCTATACTTTTATAATTTTATATTTATGTGATATAAAAATAATAAAGAGGTTGATTTTTAAATTCTTCTAAAAAAATGTGTTGTTATGTCTAATATATACATTGTTTATAAAGTTAATAAAAATAAGAAGATTCTCCATTTCTCTATTTCTTTTCGAATATATATATAAATTCATAATATATAATATATAAATATCCATATCTATAATATATTAGATTATATTTTAAATTTTTCTGTAGTAGTTAAAAAATGTGCAAACGAGATGAATTATTTATCAATTATTGTAAGAATTATATTCATATTTTCTGTTAGAATATAAAAATATCAATTTTTAAAATTTTTACTTAAAAAATGTCTCAATCTTTTATATATCTTTGTTGAATTTATATTATATTTTCAAATTATATCTTAGTTTAAAAGAACTTTTTTAAAATTATTTGAACGAATAATACAAATATTTCATAAAATATTTTATATGAAATATAAATAAATAAAATAAATAAATATGAAATATAAATAATATAAATAAATCTATTTGTGTTAAAGGTTTATTTAATATATTATTTGATTATTTAATTCATTATTTTTATTTAAATTTGTTTAATTGATCAAATAAAGAATATAATCTTAATTGAAATATATTATTTATCAAATAATAAATATTGTTATTTTCTATTATTATTATTTATATTATTTATTATTTTCCAAATATTTATTTTTTATCTTATTTCTTCAATTAATCAAATAAAAAATAAATTTAATTGAAATATATTACTTATCAAATAATATATATTGTTATTTAAAATATTTATTTTTAAATAAATTATTATTCAAAATGTATTTTTCCCAAATTCTTTTAATAACTTTAATTGTATAATTTAATCAATTACAATAATTTATTAGAAGAAGAAAAAGTAAAATAGAAAAAATACAATACTGGCTAACCAAACACGAATAAGTTCAAGTCCATATTTTAAAAAAAGTATGTTAAATATTATATTTATTTATTTATCATATTTCATGACATAATTTGATATAATTTTTTATCGATAATAAATGTTTTTTAAATTTAATTCTTTAATGATATTTGAAGATTTTTAAATGATTTTTATAATATAACTTTGAAATGATCTTGAACTCTAAAATTTATTTTTAAAAATTATCATGAAACATACTTTCGACAAAATATTAGATTTTAATGACAAGATAGATCATTAATTTAAAATCATATGTGTATAAACATATTTATTATTGCTTGATAGATTCAATGATTAATATATATTTGTTACAATATTTCTTAGTATATATATCGAAAAACGATTCATAAAGTATTATTTAATACTTAAGAAGTATTATTTAATACTTACAAAAAAAAGTTGAAATTGACTTTTATAAAATTCAACAAAAAAACATCTGAAATAATAAATATTGTATATAAAATATTAATATATTTGTAGAATACATTTAGAGAATCAATTTTAAAAGTTAAAACAATCACAAAAGTTGATACATAAAAATATCGATTAAAACTTATTTAATTTTTTAAACAATTTAATGTTAAATATGAAAAACAAAAAAATAATAGATAGAGATAGTAGATATTTTATTCTATAACTGTTTTTTCTTTAACACAAACTTTAATTGTTTATAATTTAATAAATACACGACATTCTTATATATCAATCTTAGTACTTGTCTCTAGAATCCATCTTCCAAAAATGTTTAATAAATATATTAACATTTTGCATACGATACAAAAATTTTCATACATGAGAATTTTAATAATAAATAATAATAATGTTATTAAACCAACAATAATTCTATTTAATAAAACATTATGAATAAATCATAATTAATTATACATAAAACAAATTTCTCATTAATAAAATATCACTTAAGAAGATGAAATCAATTTTTGATGTTTATATTTTCGTTTTTTTCTTTTAAATATAACTTTACGCATTTATAACTTATTATGCATTATTTTTAATTTGCATATTATCTTAATTAATTATTATCAATTGAAATAGTTCTTATTTATCGCATGTTTGTATATTTCCTTAGGTCACTGTATTTATATTATATTTTCTAATTTTACTAAAATAAACTTAAAATTAAATATTGTCAAATTTTCATTTGTCATATTGTCAAATTTTGATTCGTAATTTTTTAAATTAAATGATATTTCAGATTCTACAAATTTGATAATCCAAGAAATATCTAAATGATATCAAATTATTGAAATTTAATAAAACTGCTTTCAAAAATCCAAGAATAACTATTTCGTAATATGTCTTTTTTAATATCTAAAATATCTTTTAATATCTTATTTTTGAAAAAAATATTGTTTATCAAACAGAAAATACGTATAGATAATATCTATTGACTGATAATCTGATATCTGTGATGATCAATCTTATTTCACTTTTAAATAAATTATTATTCAATAAATTTTTTTGTAATATTATCATAATTTTAAGAATATAAATAAGATTTACTCACTGTGAGTAAATTATTATATGAAAATTTCGATATGATTATAAAATTCTACATTATAAAAAAATAAAAAATTCGGTTATTACTTATTCGGAAATCACATCTTTAAACCTCATTAAAATTAATTCAAGATAGCTATATTCAAAAAGCTTGAAATCATATAGCTTGAAATTAAAATATCGAGTTTCAAATGAAGTTAATCGTATTCATTCAATCGTATTATTTATATTGTAACTTTACAATTTGAAAATATATAATATATATACCACCATTTAAAAATTTAGAAATAATAAAAAATTTAATTAAAGATCTGATATTATAAATAAAGATCTGATATTTAATTTAATTTATTTATGTTACAATTAATACTTAAATAATAATAAAAAATACTAAAATAAATATATATTGAAATAAAAATGATGATAAAATCTTAAATGAATATAAATTAAAATTAAATTTTTATTTCATCATAATAATTATCTTTTCTTCGATTACTTTTGAATAATTTCAATAACAATTTCAAAACATTATTGTTCGCGTCCGCAATAAGAGTATTATAGTGGTGATCGTGAATTGTTAAATGTATATATATCCAATACTCTTTCGATTGAGATATATATGTATGTGTACAGAAGTTGATAAAGGATGTCCCAAAATTAAGGCAAAATTTGAATTTGCCGCCATTTTTGCATTAAGTTGTTGACACAAACTCTGAAAAAAGAACAATTTGACAAGCAGAGAATTTAGGATTAGTAAAAATGGAGCGTTATACAATACAATAATGTAGAATGGATTATTAATCATCAAAAAATGGATGTTGGTTTTTCGAGCAAAATAATCCTAAGCGATGAAGCATATTTTCATCTCGATAGCTTTGTTAATCGCCAAAATTGCCGATTCGTTTGGGATTCGGAGAATCCACATGTAATTAGCGAAAAACAAATACACAATGTGTCACTGTTTGGTGCGAATTTTGGGCAGGAGGCATCATCGAACCATACTTTTTTGAGAATGAGGCTGGTCAAACAGCAAGTGTTAATGCTCGACATAATATCGCGACATAATAACACAGTTCTTTCTGCCGAAATTGAATGATATTGATGTGGCCAATATGTGATTTTAACAAAATGATGCTACATGCCATACAGTCAATGTATGTGCCAGCAAAGCCGTGGAGACTATTTGCCCGATGTGTTATTCCATAAATAACCCTATCCTATGTATGTACTTTATGATTCATTTAAAAAATAAATATCTAAAGACTAAAAACTCTCTTTTATATTCAAATCTTATGTTAATTTTGGGACACCCTATATTTGTGACTGTGTTATCTTCTTCACAATATCAGATATAATATATCTTCTTTATCAGTGAGGATATAATATGAATCGATTTCAAACTAGATAGTAGTAAGTACTAATCTGTATACTATAGATAAGTAAGAAATTCTTTATAATATTAATTCAATATAATATAATTTTTAAAAGAATTTAGAAACTCTCAATGTCAATAAATTAAATCTAATCTCAGAAGAAAAATGAAAAAAAAATTATTCTTATATTTTTTCTGCATCATCATATTTTTTCTGATAGGTATAATGATATCTATTCATAAAAACTTTATTTCACAATACATTACACCAATAAAAATCATAAATGTGAATGACATTTCTTGTTATGATGAAGCGACTACGCAAGACAGCTTTCCAGATTTTGATTCAAAATTAGGTATTTATTATTAATATTTATATTATATTCGATATTATTTAGTTACAATCATTTTTTAAGCTAATAAAATTTTCTTTATTTATTAAACAACTGAATAATAATTTATATTCAGAATTGAATTGAAAAAGCGGATACAAAAATTTGTATTATAAATTTATTAAATGATTTTACAAAATAAAATTTAGTTTTCTGTTTTTTTTTCTCTTAAATTATTTCAAATTATTAACATTAATCTTTGTATATACATATATAGTAAAGCAAGTTTATTTTTCAATTGTAATTGTATTCATGATAGGTTATAAATAAATTTTGAAGGTAAAATAGAAAATGCTTTTTCATTGACGCACGTATTATTATAAGAAATATCATTGAATCTATGTTTTAAAGCAAATTTCAAATAGAAATTCTTAAATAGTGAAATATTTTCGGAAATTAATCCCATGTTTTTGAATTTTTATACATTTTTAATTGTATGTTTAACATTTCTAATAATAAGTTTGTTTTTATATATTTATATATATTTTTATATATGTTTTTGTTATGTTATATATGTTTTTATTGAGAATTTTTTTTCATATATTATAATTAATTGCTAAATTTAATTATTTTCTATCGATTATATAACGAAGTAACAATTAAAATAATTAAAACAATTATCTATAAACTTGTTAAAATCAAATTTCATTTTAAAAGCAAAACTATTTTTAACATAAATATTATTTCAACTTATTTATGTACTTCAAACTATTTTCACATTTTAATAACGTTTATTACTCGTGAGATATGACTTTACACAACATATTTAAGCTTCGATGAGATTCGTATTTAGATTAACCAAATTAATTAAACTTAAAAAATCATATCTTGAAATCATATCTTGATATAATTTATTTACTTTACAATAATTTAATTTATAGCCGTTTATATACTGTTATTTATATAATTTAATATATTTTCAAGTTTCAAATAAAGTCAAAATTTTTTTAACTCTTTTTGATTTAATTCATTTGAACAATAAATTTATATGTACAGTATTAACTTTGAATAAGTTGACAAATGCATGATATAAAGTATTATTCTACAATGATGAATTAAATATAAAACAATAATAAATAATAACAATAAATTTCCAAATTTTGAAGAAATGTATGAAATATTATTACATCTATTGATTCTTACTAACTTTTATATCTTCAAAATACACAAAGTGTCTCATTTAATTTTTGATTCTAGTAGCAAAAAATGTTTTAGAATATTAAATGACGCTAAAAAAAGCATATTATGGTATTATTAATTCTTATGGTATTCTTTGATAAATGCATAAAAATCATACGAAGAAAATCAATTTTGTTTTTTAAATGAAATTATATCTTTTTTAATATATTAATCAATTCATTATAAAAAATTCTATATTGTGTCAATATATGATTTATCAATTGTTTATATAGAATATTATATATTCATATATAATATATTCTTATATATTCATATATTTATTTTTTTAAAGGATTTTAATCGAAACAAATATAAAAATTAATATATAAAAATATTAATTAAAATCTACTTATTAAATTATGAGCAATTTAAATTTATATTAAAAAAAATTCCGTAACACCATCATTTTTAATATAAATCTCTTTTTAAAATATAAATTTTATTCATAGTTTAATAAAACGTTAAAAAAATAAATATATTTTTCGTATTATCACTCTATAAAGATAAATTTTATCGAAATGAATATGTTAAATATGATATAATCAAAAAACTTTAAAAAAAATTTACATTCGAAGTAATCAATTAATAAATCGATTAGTATCTATATTTGTCGTAAATTATTAATAATTTTATTATTATTTATTATTGTTTATTATTATTTATCGTGATCAATTATTTCTTTTTATTTTTTTAACATCGTTATTTGTTCTTGCTAAAAATTTGAAAATTATGAAACAAAGTTAAAAATCTAAAAAAAAATATATCGAATCGATTTATGAATAAGCAATATTTTATAACATTTTATTAATGCAAATAAAAATTTTAAATAGATAACTATAATGATATAAATAAGAAATGATAACATATAACTTAATGTATCATTTATTTAAATATCCATAATTAATACTATTTTAATAATTTTTTTAAATTAAAGCAATTAAACATAAAAAATTGTATTTATAATCTAATAAGTAAAATTTATTGTCGATCAAAAATTGAACAATTTTTTTTTAAATTTCTTTCAAAATATCAATATAATTTATCAAATAAATTAAATATTAGCCATTATTATTAAATTAAGTGTATTAATCGCATTTAAAAAAGATTTGATAATTATAACTATTTTATTTTTCATAAGTAAAAAACAAAGATCGAGTGTACTTATTTGTTTATAATATTTTAGAAAAAAAATATTTATAATTTATAAAATATTTATAAATATTATTGAAAAAATTAAAAAATTAAAATTTTCACAGTAACAAATTTAAAGACATTAAACATTTTAAGAGTAATTGTGTTATTCATTAATTATTGTAAATATTTAATTTAATTGACGAAAATAAAAAAATTATTAAAAAATTAAAAATTTTTAATAACATATTTGAATTCAATAACGAATCTCAAAATATTTAATTAAATGTTTTTTTGTTAAATGCTTATATTTTTGTATCTATTATTTTGTTTTTTGAATTTTAATTTTAGATAGATAATTAACAATTTTAAAAATCTAATCTAATTAATAAATAAATCTCTATACTAATTTTCGTATAAATTAAAAATTCATGTTTTTATTTCACGTTTTTATATTTTAGCATGATTTTTACTAATTCAATAACTACAATTATTTCATTTTATCTCTATCTCGTTTCATTTAATCCTAACTTATAACTTATAACTTAATAAATAAGCTTCAAATTTATCAGCTACTTTTTATTAAGATTTTTATTATTTTTTACGCTTTTATATATTTTTTTATTTTGAATCGGTCTTTCAAAAATATCTGTCGAATATATTATTATTCTATATTTTATTTCTATTTTATTTCAACATACTGGATATGTTGTAATATGCATTTTTATTGATTTATACATATTTATTGTATATTAATATATTGTAGATTAATATAAAATATAGAAGTGAAAATTATATCAATTTTTTTAATAATCTTTTGTGTGTGTATGCGCGCGCGCGCTCGTGTGTGTGGTGTGTATGTGTATGTATAAAACTTATTATATTATTTTATAACATATATCAAGCCCAGTTTCAAGCGATATTTTGTTGCATATATAAATTTTTTAAAAGAAAAATCATTTAAAAAGTCCAAAATAATGATAGAATAAATAATAATGATTAATGCTAATTTTAAAGCAACTATATTTTTGCATAAAAAAAATAAAAATAAAAAAAATCTTTAAAAAATCTTTTTTTAAATATTATAAAAATAATTTTTTAAAATAAATGTTTATTGACATTGAAATTTACTAATAAGTACATTAAGAGAAAAAGAATTAATACATAAAATTTGTTTAGAAGTAGAAGATATTATCTGATCGTCCATAAGAATAGATTCACTCATTATTAACATATTAGCAATGAATAAGATAGTTTATTTTTAAAAGAAATCGAAAACAGATAATCTGATACTTTTCAATTAATTTATAAAAAAAATTGAAAAGAATTCTTACCTTAAAAATTAAGAAAACTGTTCATGTTTTCTAATGAACAAATTACAAATAATTTGATTATTTGAAATAATATGGACAATAGACAATGATAATAGGTTTTTAAAATTTAAATAAAAATTTGAGTGATATGAAAAAAACATAAAATATTTAAATTATACATTATAATATTTGAAGGATACGACAAATCTCTTATATTAATATTTCTCTTATATTACTTACTCTCTTATATTTACATTCTACTTTTTTAGCATCGCCTATCCGCAATTTAGACATTTATTATTCGAATTGTAGCTTGCTAACAATGCAATGAAAATTATTTATTTTTTAATTTTGATGATTTTTAAATAAATAATGTTATAAAAAGAGATTTTAAATAACTTATAGAAAGAAAATTTTTTAATACCAAACGATTATATCGGATATTATCATCGATAATTGAAATGCTACCGAATTATTATTTGCATAAATTATAAATAAAATAAATATCAATCTTTCAATCGATACATTCCAAATGCATATAACTAAAAGAATCGATTAAAATCTTAATGGATTCATATATCATACGAATTGTATTTACTAATTTTAATTGAAAAGATATGTGAGTTATAATATAATATAATATAATATATTTTCTGATTCTTTTCAATAGTTTTCAGTTTTTGTATTATATACATATATATACAGATATATAATTTTTATAAAAATTTAGCAAGACGAAAATAAAATACAATATAATGAAGACAAAATGAACTCATTCTTGCTTCTAACTTTAATAATTCATTATTTCATATTTAAAATTTAATTTCATATTTATCATTTAATAAATAATAACTCTTAATAAATAAACCAATTAATACGAATTTTTGTTTTTAACTTCTAAAATCGACTTTTCAAAAATGTTCAAAATATATTAATTACATATAATTATTCCTCCGATGAATTTTATTATATTATTAATTTACTTTTAATTTATTTATTTATTTATTCAAATATTTATTTATTATATTTATATTTATTATACATTATATTTATTTATTCAATCAAATCAATATAATAAATAATTAATAATATAATATAATAAATAATATAATAATATAGAGTTGTAAGAAATAATATAAAAAAATTGAAATATTGTTAGCTTTAAATTTTAAGTTAGCTAGAAAATAATAAAAAAAATATTGCTCCCAAAAATATTGATGATTGATCAAGATAAAATGAAAGCTTTTTGGAAGGAAAGATTTTTTAGATAGGAAGAAACGAGATAGAATTATATTTGTTATTATAGTTTCAATTATAATTAATATTAACATTTTTATTTCTTCGAATGATATACGATTTTACAAATAAACTTTTCTTATAATATAATATGTAAGGAAAAAAATAATATTTAAAATATAATAATTATTCTATAATTCATGATATAAATGAAATATTGTATCGCTAATATTTAATCCAAATAAAATGAAAATATAAAATAAAATTTTTTGATTTAAAAAAATTTTCATTTTTGATAAAATTAAATCAAGTTTGAATATTTTTGAAATAATTTTATTGAAATTAGTTGATTGAATATGAATAAATAATCAATAAATTATTATTTTAAATTATTTTATATATAAAAATATACAAAAAAGAAATAAACAAAAAATAAGAATAAAATTAAGAATAAAATTAAAATTAAAATAAAAATAAAATTAAAATTTTATTATTTAAGTTTTTATTTTTGAAAAAATCAAAATTAAATCACATATCGATGAATGTTTAAATTCAATTTTCTTGAAAACTAATTAATTAACTAAAAAAATTAATTATTTAAAAATAAATGAAAAAATTTTTTTTTAATAAATGAAATATTTTTTTTTACTTATTTATTTAAAATAATCTTCTATCTATTATTTATACTATAAGAAAATAGTTAATTTAAATTGTATTTGAAAATTTTTCAAACTTAATTTAGGTATTCGAAAATGAAATTTATATAATTTTATTTTCGATTTTAATCTTATCTGTAGCATCATTTTGATTCCAATTATATTATGAATTATGGACTATTCTATATATTTTAATACCAATTCATATAAATATTATTTTGAAATTATATTTACATTTTCATAATTTATATTTTATATATTATCATTTATACATTTGTATTTTTTCATATTTTATTGAAATACGAGAAAATAATAATTTTATATAATTTAAATAAAGAATTTTTAATTTAATTTTAATTTTAATACTTTATAGTATAATATTAAGTTATACTATTAAGTTAGTTATAGTATTTTAATAAAAGAAAAAAAAACTTATATATATATATATATATATATATATATATATACATATTTTTTTCTACTAAAATATTTTTGATTAAATAAAGAGTATAAATGATCGAAAATTTTTTTATTGTAATAAATATTATCGATTTCTGATAACAGTTATCGAGAAAGAAAATTGTCTTTCAATTGTATAATAGCTATCAATAAAAAAAATTTTATTTCATTTATATTATATTAGTTGATGATTTTTATTTCGGATATTTTCAATCAATTAAATTTTCCATTTTGTATAACGGAAATAAATAACATAATAAATAACATATCGTCTCCATTCATGTCATATGATATTCCTATTAAAATGAGATTTTTTACTCGATTTTTAAATAACATAATTCGTTTTGCATCATTGATCAATAATCTAAATTATATTAAAGCATATATAATAAAATATAAATTACAATGCTGGTGATCAAATACAACTGAAATAATATTTCATCGATAACTATTATAAATAATCAAAATACAATTTCTTTTCGATTAATAAGATTTTGAGCAGCAAAAATAAATTTTCTTTAATTATTATGAATGATCAATTCTTATATCATCTATATAAGTTTAAAAGTTGACATTTTCTAATCCTAAATTTCGAAAAATTTTTTTACATATTTATTAAATTATTTTAATTTAAAAAAGTTTAATTTAAATAACAAATAAATTTTTATTCAGTTTTGATTTATTTTATAAAAGTTTTCGAAATAA
>NW_020555822.1:0-24609 GCF_003254395.2 Apis mellifera
ATTCAAAAATTTAATTGTTGTGGGACGATAAAATTCTTTAGAATTTTGTTTAATTTAGTTATTTATTTAATAATTATTTAATAATTAATTAAATTTGATTAAAAGATATTTTTGATTTATAATTTATAATTAGAAAAATAAATTACCTTAGGGATAACAGCGTAATATAAAGAAATTTTTCAATAACAAATATATATATATATATATATAATTTAAGAAAATAGGTAATAAAATGAGTATTAAAAGTTAGTAGAAAATTTATTTTCTATATTATATTTTCAAAATATATACTTATTCAATTTCATTAACGTATTTTATAAATTAATTAAATTTAGATCATTTAATTCCAAGATTTCAAATTAAATTTCTCATAATTTCTTAATGAAATGATATAAAGAAATGTAAGAAGTATGTGGTAGTAAATAATATTAATATTTGTAAAAAGATATTCAATTAATTGTTTGCCTAATCATGTCAATAAAATAAAATTATTAATTATTATTAATAAAATAAAACAAATATTCAATAATAAATTTTATTAGATAGATGATTTTATTATTTATTAATTGTTATTATATAAAATAATGACACATAAAATTAAAATTGATATTACTAATCCAATTAACCTTCACTAAGTTATTAGGAATTGCACGTAAACTCAATTTTTCAAGTTTCAATATTATTTTTCTTTCTTTACATAATTTCATTTCATAATAATTTAAAATGAAACGAAATTTTAAATTATAAAATATTTAATTCTATCTCTATCATCGGAGATAGAAAGAAATATTTTCAGAAGAAATTGTATGCAAAACATGGAAAAGTGAGAGTTGATTTCACATACTCAAAGAAATTTTTTCTCCAAAAATAAATTGTTCTACACATAACATTTTAATATATCGTATATATGTAAGTTCTTATTCAAATCAAATCTTTCATGATAATTCAATTTCATTACAAGATAGTATAAACAATTTTTGTGACTATATATTAAATTGCAAGTGAGATCTCGAATAATCAAACTAATAGTACTAATATCAGTAGTCTAAATGTTCAATATAATTTTTAGATAATCCAATAATTTATATTATTCTGTTTAAAGTGAAACATGACAGTTTTACTGTATATTATCTGTATATTACTGTATATTTATATATATAATAATAAATTTATATGTATGTATATATATATGTACATATGTTCGTTTCAAACAATTTTTTTCAGCTTTTGATCTCTTTCTTTTCTTACCTATCTAATTATTTTCAAATTGTTGCTAGTACTATATTGCATTTCCTTTGTTTTTCTTTTTTCAATACTTCTAAATGCGTAGGAATACTGTTAACTGAAAATATCATCAGATTTATATTTATTTTCGCTCATAAATTTATTTCAATTTCTTTCTATGACTTATTGTTCAATTACATATCGCTTATCATATCATATTCAAACTTCTATTTAATTTCATCATGCTAGTCTCTATCATTGCCTATCATTGAATATATGTTAAATATAAAAATATAAAAATATAAATAGATATCATATTATCCTCTAATAAGGAACGATCACGTCCAACTTCAAAATTTTCAACGATACTGTGTGGTAAATTATAGATTCTAAATTGAGCCGTGAAATCCAAATATAATCTATTTCCATCTAAACTTTCAATTGTTAAAGTATCATCTCTTAACATCTGTATCTGCATCATCCGTTGTTAGATTATCGAGATTTAAAATTTTATTTAAATAAAATGAATATTTCGTAAAAATATTTCATACCAATATTCTTATCCAATGCTTATCATTTTATCTTCTTATGTTATTATTTTGTGATACGTGATACGTTAATGTTAATATTCTTTTGATACGCTTAAATCATTTTCATCTAAATTAATATTCACAATTTTCTTCAAATTCTTCTGAAAACAAAATTATCGTTGTATTTGTATTTAAATCACACAAATCAAACGTAAAAAGCATAAAAATGTATGTAAAAAATGTACGTTTACTATAATCATAGAAGAAGAACAAAAATAATGATGTTAGATTCTGTCTGTTTTAATTTTCTAATGAAAAGAGGAAAATGAATATTTTAACCTGATGGATGTTTAATCCAAGCTTAGTATTTTACTGTCATTATACTTTTAAATACACGTTCTACCGAAGGACCAACAGTTCCTATATCTGATAACCAAATTTCTTGCTTCGTTTCATTACGTTTAAAGATGATAGAATAGAATAGTCTTAAAGATAACGGTCGTGTTTCTGCATAACATTTAAGACTGCCTGTGTACGTTGACAGTGTGTGCAGTGACAGTATGCATATTGGAAAAATTTTGTCCTTATAAAACGAAAAAAAAAAATTGATATTATTACAAATATCATAATTGATTTTATTACATAAAAGTCATTGACGTTAATATTTGTCTTATTCTAATAATATATATATATTATGGAGTTTAATTTTTAATTTTATGATTTAAGGGAACTTACCAATTTAAAAGACTAGAGTCAAAACTTCCTACACCATTTTCACAAGAAAACATAATGCAGTGGATTTTAATGAAACGAGTGTTGTCATTTCATTACAAATTTTACAAATTTATTAATGGCAATTGAACAAATCCACACGATATTATCCATTCGGACTTTTATCTCGACTTTATCTTCTATAGAAAAAAATTGAGCAATTGTGCCCGTAATAAGTTTACATGTGCTTCGGTTCATGAATTTTATTTTTTTTACCAGATCCTTTAAATATTCCATCAGAGTATTTACAGTTTTTACAATATAAACCACGAGATTAGACCATTATAATTTCCACATTGTCGAATATTATACATTATCCATTTCCACCTAATACAGTTAAATAATATTATTCTTTATTATTAATACGGACAATTAATCCTTTTATGAAACAAAATATATTTGAAATGAATTATTATTATTAAGATGTTTATCAATATATTTAAACACAAAAATTATTATGAGTTTAATATTTCTGTTTTATTATAATTTCTTAATTATGTGGTATAATTTATAAAAGAACGTTCGAAATAACGACAATATGAAATTTGATATGGATTGAAGCTATATGTAACATTTATTTTTATTTATGTTCTAAATTTCTATTGTATCAACATTTGTGAATTTTATAATATAAATCTGTAAAAAATTGTTGAAGAACAAATAGTTAAATTATTTACACTTTCACACTTTTAAATTAAACAAACAAGAAACTAAAGAAAACTAGAACACTTCACTAAACTCTTATTAAATATTTATTGTTGCAAACCACTGATTTTCTTTTTTCTATCTCTTTTTACTGACAAATTTTCAACTTTCATATAGATTATAATCATTAAGGTTACGTAAAATTGTTTCGTATTATTCATACCAATCATTTGAAATTATGCATTAAATTTATTTATATTTTTATAAATTGTATTTTAAATATATATTAATATATGTGTGTGTTTATATATCCATACATACATACATACACACATATATATATATATACGAATATGATTTACCAAATACAAATTCACAGAATATCTATTAGAAAATAACGTGATTAAACATGACTGCAAAAAACGATATTTAAATTAAATAACCTAAACGTATTTTAGCTCTTCTATAACAACATTCGATTTAAAGTATTTCATATGTGTATATATATATATTTGCAGTATATCAATCAAATTGTTATAAATTATAATAATGTACCACACCTGTTAACAATATTACTTTTAATTATTTTAATTGTCATAATTTTGATATATATTTAGTTCTAATAAACATAAGGTATCACGTATTTATTTATCGAACAAATAATTTTAATATTACCAGACGATGTATATGACAGATTTTCATAAAAATATAAATTATTTATATTATCAAAAATCTTTATCTTTCTTTAATTTTCACTTTTATAAAAGGATACAATGCATACTATATACGTGTACTATATACATAAATATATATATATATATATATATATATATATTTATATATATATATATACAAAGTTATATTATATTATTTCATATATACATACGCACACGCGTATATACATATATAAACACATCAAATTAGATCAATCTTTAATTTTTTTAAATTAATTTAGATAATATGTCTGAACGAAATATTTCTTTTAATGTAAATATAATCCATTTTGTGTAAAATTTATTTATTTTTTCATTATTAACCTATTAATAAGAACATTATATATACACTTAGTCGCACATGATTTTTATACACTTTACACAAATTCAATTGAATTTGTGTTATCGAAATTAATGATAATTTGTTTTATATATGAAATATCGCGAGTATATAATATATATTAATATGTTTGTATATATTTATATATAAATAAATACGAATATATAATTATATAAATATATATTTGTATATATTTATATATTTATGTATTTATGTATTATATATATTATATATATTTATATATTTATAAATATGAAAAGATTAAATTTATACTAATATAAATTATAACGTATTAAGAAATATGAATAATAAGTTCATTTGTTTGTAAAAAGTTGAAAATTAAATTTGAAATAATTAATTTGTAATTTATTTATATATATAATATTTTTAAATTTATTATATTGATAAATTATTTATAAAATTTAAATTATTATTAAAAATATATATTAATCTTAATAGATATTTCTGATAATCAATAAAAGAAAGTTTAATTCGGAAATTAATTTTAATAATGATTAATATAAATGCCAGCAATAACAGTTAAACTTGACGTTATAAATTAATTTATTCTCGTAAAATTTACATGTAAAAATTTAAATTGTAATTGAATTTATTGATTTTAGGTGAAATTTAAAATTAATTATAAATAATTATAATTAATTATAATTAATTAAAATTATAATGTTTAATAAAAAAACTAGGATTAGATATCCTATTATAGAAAATAAATTAAATTTTAAATAATTAAATGTTGAATTATTAAAATTAAATAATATGGCGGCGTCTATTATATCTAATTAGGGATACTTGTTTATTAATTCGATAATCCACGATAAGAAATACTTGAGTTTAAACTTATGTATTGTTGTTTTAATTAATTTGAATAAATTTGAGTTAGAAATATTTTAGATAAAAATAATTCAAATCAAAATGTAGTATATTCAAGATAAGAAATGAGTTTCAATAAATTTAATTTTTGGATTATTTATATTAATATAAATATATAAAAGAATTTAAGAGTAAATTGAAATAATTACTTTAGTTGAAGATAGTTTCAAAAAGTGTACAAATTGCCCGTCAATTTCATTAAAGTTGAAATAAGTGGTAACATGGTAAAAGTACTGGAAAATATTTTTAGATTTACAATTTTAGTTTAAAAAAATATTTTTTTTTACATTTTCTTGAAAAAGTTAAAAAAATTTTTTCAATTTTATAATTTAATAAATTTTTTTTTTTGAAGTTCAAAATTATAATTTTTAAAATTTAAAAGAAATTGAAGTTAAATTAAATTGAAATAATTATTTTGAATTAATTTTTATTTTTATAATTAAAATTTTATAATGTGAATGAAAGTTATTAAATATCAAGAAGTAAAATTTTGTTTTGTACCTTTTGTATCAGGGTTGATTAAAATTTATTTAATCAGAAGAATTTGAAATATCTCGAAAATAAGAGAAATTTATAAAATTTATAAAATTTTTTTTATAACATTAAAATTATAAATATAAATTTAGAAATTAAATGTCGATAATTCGAACTTATTAATATCTAGTCTTTTTAGAAATAAATTTAATTTAGATATAAAAATTTTAATAAATTAAATTTTAATTTATTTTATTAGTTTTTATATTAAAAATTTATGAGATAAACTGAAAATTTTGAATAGAAATTTAATTTATTTAATTTTAATATTATGGAAATATTTTTTTTTAATTTAAAAAATTTAAATTTTTAATTTAATTTGTTTTAATAAAAATTTAAATTAAAATTTTATTTATTATATAAAAATATATATTAAAATTATAAAAATATAGAAATAATGATTAAATTAGTAATAAAAATATATTTTAAATTGAAATTATTTAAATTATATAATTTAAAGAAACTCGGCAAATATATTATTCACCTGTTTATCAAAAATATGTCCTATTGAATTTAATTTTAGGTCGATCTGCTCCATGAAGTAAAATTTAAATAGCTGCAGTATATTGACTAGATAGCATACAAAACAAAGATAGCATAATAAATTATCTTTTAATTGAACAATTGAACAAACGAATTAATGAAATAATAACTGTTTCTAAATTATAAAATGAATTTAAATTTTTAATAAAAATTCAAAAATTTAATTGTTGTGGGACGATAAAATTCTTTAGAATTTTGTTTAATTTAGTTATTTATTTAATAATTATTTAATAATTAATTAAATTTGATTAAAAGATATTTTTGATTTATAATTTATAATTAGAAAAATAAATTACCTTAGGGATAACAGCGTAATATAAAGAAATTTTTCAATAACAAATATATATATATATATATATATAATTTAAGAAAATAGAGTAAATAAAATGAGTATTAAAAGTTAGTAGAAAATTTTATTTCTATATTATATTTTCAAAATATATACTTATTCAATTTCATTAACGTATTTTTATAAATTAATTAAATTTAGATCATTTAATTCCAAGATTTTCAAATTAAATTTTCTCATAATTTTCTTAAATGAAATGATATAAAGAAATGTAAGAAGTATGTGGTAGTAAATAATATATTAATATTTGTAAAAAGATATTCAATTAATTGTTTGCCTAATCATGTCAATAAAATAAAATTATTAATTATTATTAATAAAATAAAACAAATATTCAATAATAAATTTTATTAGATAGATTGATTTTATTATTTATTAAATTGTTATTATATAAAATAATGACACATAAAATTAAAATTGATATTACTAATCCAATTAACCTTCACTAAGTTTATTAGGAATTGCACGTAAACTCAATTTTTCAAGTTTCAATATTATTTTTCTTTCTTTACATAATTTCATTTCATAATAATTTAAAATGAAACGAAATTTTAAATTATAAAATATTTAATTCTATCTCTATCATCGGAGATAGAAAGAAATATTTTCAGAAGAAATTGTATGCAAAACATGGAAAAGTGAGAGTTGATTTCACATACTCAAAGAAATTTTTTCTCCAAAAATAAATTGTTCTACACATAACATTTTAATATATCGTATATATGTAAGTTCTCATTCAAATCAAATCTTTCATGATAATTCAATTTCATTACAAGATAGTATAAACAATTTTTGTGACTATATATTAAATTGCAAGTGAGATCTCGAATAATCAAACTAATAGTACTAATATCAGTAGTCTAAATGTTCAATATAATTTTTTAGATAATCCAATAATTTATATTATTCTGTTTAAAGTGAAACATGACAGTTTTACTGTATATTATTCTGTATATTACTGTATATTTATATATATTAATAATAAATTTATATGTATGTATATATATATGTACATATGTTCGTTTCAAACAATTTTTTTCAGCTTTTTGATCTCTTTCTTTTCTTACCTATCTAATTATTTTTCAAATTGTTGCTAGTACTATATTGCATTTCCTTTGTTTTTCTTTTTTCAATACTTCTAAATGCGTAGGAATACTGTTAACTGAAAATATCATCAGATTTATATTTATTTTCGCTCATAAATTTATTTTCAATTTCTTTCTATGACTTATTTGTTCAATTACATATCGCTTATCATATCATATTCAAACTTCTATTTAATTTCATCATGCTAGTCTCTATCATTGCCTATCATTGAATATATGTTAAATATAAAAATATAAAAATATAAATAGATATCATATTATCCTCTAATAAGGAACGATCACGTCCAACTTCAAAATTTTCAACGATACTGTGTGGTAAAATTATAGATTCTAAATTGAGCCGTGAAATCCAAATATAATCTATTTCCATCTAAACTTTCAATTGTTAAAGTATCATCTCTTAACATCTGTATCTGCATCATCCGTTGTTAGATTATCGAGATTTAAAATTTTATTTAAATAAAATGAATATTTCGTAAAAATATTTCATACCAATATTCTTATCCAATGCTTATCATTTTATCTTCTTATGTTATTATTTTGTGATACGTGATACGTTAATGTTAATATTCTTTTGATACGCTTAAATCATTTTCATCTAAATTAATATTCACAATTTTCTTCAAATTCTTCTGAAAACAAAATTATCGTTGTATTTGTATTTAAATCACACAAATCAAACGTAAAAAGCATAAAAATGTATGTAAAAAATGTACGTTTACTATAATCATAGAAGAAGAACAAAAATAATGATGTTAGATTCTGTCTGTTTTAATTTTCTAATGAAAAGAGGAAAATGAATATTTTAACCTGATGGATGTTTAATCCAAGCTTAGTATTTTACTGTCATTATACTTTTAAATACACGTTCTACCGAAGGACCAACAGTTCCTATATCTGATAACCAAATTTCTTGCTTCGTTTCATTACGTTTAAAGATGATAGAATAGAATAGTCTTAAAGATAACGGTCGTGTTTCTGCATAACATTTTAAGACTGCCTGTGTACGTTGACAGTGTGTGCAGTGACAGTATGCATATTGGAAAAATTTTGTCCTTATAAAAACGAAAAAAAAAAAAATTGATATTATTACATAATATCATAATTGATTTTATTACATAAAAGTCATTGACGTTAATATTTGTCTTATTCTAATAATATATATATATATATGGAGTTTAATTTTTAATTTTATGATTTAAGGGAAACTTACCAATTTAAAAAGACTAGAGTCAAAACTTCCTACACCATTTTCACAAGAAAACATAATGCAGTGGATTTTAATGAAACGAGTGTTGTCATTTCATTACAAATTTTTACAAATTTATTAATGGCAATTGAACAAATCCACACGATATTATCCATTCGGACTTTTATCTCGACTTTATCTTCTATAGAAAAAAATTGAGCAATTGTGCCCGTAATAAGTTTACATGTGCTTCGGTTCATGAATTTTATTTTTTTACCAGATCCTTTAAATATTCCATCAGAGTATTTACAGTTTTTACAATATAAACCACGAGATTAGACCATTATAATTTCCACATTGTCGAATATTTATACATTATCCATTTCCACCTAATACAGTTAAATAATATTATTCTTTATTATTAATACGGACAATTAAATCCTTTTATGAAACAAAATATATTTGAAATGAATTATTATTATTAAGAATGTTTATCAATATATTTAAACACAAAAATTATTATGAGTTTAAATATTTCTGTTTTATTATAATTTCTTAATTATGTGGTATAATTTATAAAAGAACGTTCGAAATAACGACAATATGAAATTTGATATGGATTGAAGCTATATGTAACATTTATTTTTATTTATGTTCTAAATTTCTATTGTATCAACATTTGTGAATTTTATAATATAAATCTGTAAAAAATTTGTTGAAGAACAAATAGTTAAATTATTTACACTTTCACACTTTTAAATTAAACAAACAAAGAAAACTAAAGAAAACTAGAACACTTCACTAAACTCTTATTAAAATATTTATTGTTGCAAACCACTGATTTTCTTTTTTCTATCTCTTTTTACTGACAAATTTTCAACTTTCATATAGATTATAATCATTAAGGTTACGTAAAATTGTTTCGTATTATTCATACCAATCATTTGAAATTATGCATTAAATTTATTTATATTTTTATAAATTGTATTTTAAATATATATTAATATATGTGTGTGTTTATATATCCATACATACATACATACACACATATATATATATATACGAATATGATTTACCAAATACAAATTCACAGAATATCTATTAGAAAATAACGTGATTAAACATGACTGCAAAAAACGATATTTAAATTAAATAACCTAAACGTATTTTAGCTCTTCTATAACAACATTCGATTTAAAGTATTTCATATGTGTATATATATATATTTGCAGTATATCAATCAAATTGTTATAAATTATAATAATGTACCACACCTGTTAACAATATTACTTTTAATTATTTTAATTGTCATAATTTTGATATATATTTAGTTCTAATAAACATAAGGTATCACGTATTTATTTATCGAACAAATAATTTTAATATTACCAGACGATGTATATGACAGATTTTCATAGAAATATAAATTATTTATATTATCAAAAATCTTTATCTTTCTTTAATTTTCACTTTTATAAAAGGATACAATGCATACTATATACGTGTACTATATACATAAATATATATATATATATATATATATATATACAAAGTTATATTATATTATTTCATATATACATACGCACACGCGTATATACATATATAAACACATCAAATTAGATCAATCTTTAATTTTTTTAAATTAATTTAGATAATATGTCTGAACGAAATATTTCTTTTAATGTAAATATAATCCATTTTGTGTAAAATTTATTTATTTTTTCATTATTAACCTATTAATAAGAACATTATATATACACTTAGTCGCACATGATTTTTTATACACTTTACACAAATTCAATTGAATTTGTGTTATCGAAATTAATGATAATTTTGTTTTATATATGAAATATCGCGAGTATATAAATATATATTAATATGTTTGTATATATTTATATATAAATAAATACGAATATATAATTATATAAATATATATATTTGTATATATTTATATATTTATGTATTTATGTATTATATATATTATATATATTTATATATTTATAAATATGAAAAGATTAAATTTATACTAATATAAATTATAACGTATTAAGAAATATGAATAATAAGTTCATTTGTTTGTAAAAAGTTGAAAATTAAATTTGAAATAATTAATTTGTAATTTATTTATATATATAATATTTTTAAATTTATTATATTGATAAATTATTTATAAAATTTAAATTATTATTAAAAATATATATTAATCTTAATAGATATTTCTGATAATCAATAAAAGAAAGTTTAATTCGGAAATTAATTTTAATAATGATTAATATAAATGCCAGCAATAACAGTTAAACTTGACGTTATAAATTAATTTATTCTCGTAAAATTTACATGTAAAAATTTAAATTGTAATTGAATTTATTGATTTTAGGTGAAATTTAAAATTAATTATAAATAATTATAATTAATTATAATTAATTAAAATTATAATGTTTAATAAAAAAACTAGGATTAGATATCCTATTATAGAAAAATAAATTAAATTTTAAATAATTAAATGTTGAATTATTAAAATTAAATAATATGGCGGCGTCTATTATATCTAATTAGGGATACTTGTTTATTAATTCGATAATCCACGATAAGAAATACTTGAGTTTAAACTTATGTATTGTTGTTTTAATTAATTTGAATAAATTTGAGTTAGAAATATTTTAGATAAAAATAATTCAAATCAAAATGTAGTATATTCAAGATAAGAAATGAGTTTCAATAAATTTAATTTTTGGATTATTTATATTAATATAAATATATAAAAGAATTTAAGAGTAAATTGAAATAATTACTTTAGTTGAAGATAGTTTCAAAAAGTGTACAAATTGCCCGTCAATTTCATTAAAGTTGAAATAAGTGGTAACATGGTAAAAGTACTGGAAAATATTTTTAGATTTACAATTTTAGTTTAAAAAAAATATTTTTTTTTACATTTTCTTGAAAAAGTTAAAAAAATTTTTTCAATTTTATAATTTAATAAATTTTTTTTTTTGAAGTTCAAAATTATAATTTTTAAAATTTAAAAGAAATTGAAGTTAAATTAAATTGAAATAATTATTTTGAATTAATTTTTATTTTTATAATTAAAATTTTATAATGTGAATGAAAGTTATTAAATATCAAGAAGTAAAATTTTGTTTTGTACCTTTTGTATCAGGGTTGATTAAAATTTATTTAATCAGAAGAATTTGAAATATCTCGAAAATAAGAGAAATTTATAAAATTTATAAAATTTTTTTTATAACATTAAAATTATAAATATAAATTTAGAAATTAAATGTCGATAATTCGAACTTATTAATATCTAGTCTTTTTAGAAATAAATTTAATTTAGATATAAAAATTTTAATAAATTAAATTTTAATTTATTTTATTAGTTTTTATATTAAAAATTTATGAGATAAACTGAAAATTTTGAATAGAAATTTAATTTATTTAATTTTAATATTATGGAAATATTTTTTTTTAATTTAAAAAATTTAAATTTTTAATTTAATTTGTTTTAATAAAAATTTAAATTAAAATTTTATTTATTATATAAAAATATATATTAAAATTATAAAAATATAGAAATAATGATTAAATTAGTAATAAAAATATATTTTAAATTGAAATTATTTAAATTATATAATTTAAAGAAACTCGGCAAATATATTATTCACCTGTTTATCAAAAATATGTCCTATTGAATTTAATTTTAGGTCGATCTGCTCCATGAAGTAAAATTTAAATAGCTGCAGTATATTGACTAGATAGCATACAAAACAAAGATAGCATAATAAATTATCTTTTAATTGAACAATTGAACAAACGAATTAATGAAATAATAACTGTTTCTAAATTATAAAATGAATTTAAATTTTTAATAAAAATTCAAAAATTTAATTGTTGTGGGACGATAAAATTCTTTAGAATTTTGTTTAATTTAGTTATTTATTTAATAATTATTTAATAATTAATTAAATTTGATTAAAAGATATTTTTGATTTATAATTTATAATTAGAAAAATAAATTACCTTAGGGATAACAGCGTAATATAAAGAAATTTTTCAATAACAAATATATATATATATATATATATAATTTAAGAAAATAGAGTAAATAAAATGAGTATTAAAAGTTAGTAGAAAATTTTATTTCTATATTATATTTTCAAAATATATACTTATTCAATTTCATTAACGTATTTTTATAAATTAATTAAATTTAGATCATTTAATTCCAAGATTTTCAAATTAAATTTTCTCATAATTTTCTTAAATGAAATGATATAAAGAAATGTAAGAAGTATGTGGTAGTAAATAATATATTAATATTTGTAAAAAGATATTCAATTAATTGTTTGCCTAATCATGTCAATAAAATAAAATTATTAATTATTATTAATAAAATAAAACAAATATTCAATAATAAATTTTATTAGATAGATTGATTTTATTATTTATTAAATTGTTATTATATAAAATAATGACACATAAAATTAAAATTGATATTACTAATCCAATTAACCTTCACTAAGTTTATTAGGAATTGCACGTAAACTCAATTTTTCAAGTTTCAATATTATTTTTCTTTCTTTACATAATTTCATTTCATAATAATTTAAAATGAAACGAAATTTTAAATTATAAAATATTTAATTCTATCTCTATCATCGGAGATAGAAAGAAATATTTTCAGAAGAAATTGTATGCAAAACATGGAAAAGTGAGAGTTGATTTCACATACTCAAAGAAATTTTTTCTCCAAAAATAAATTGTTCTACACATAACATTTTAATATATCGTATATATGTAAGTTCTCATTCAAATCAAATCTTTCATGATAATTCAATTTCATTACAAGATAGTATAAACAATTTTTGTGACTATATATTAAATTGCAAGTGAGATCTCGAATAATCAAACTAATAGTACTAATATCAGTAGTCTAAATGTTCAATATAATTTTTTAGATAATCCAATAATTTATATTATTCTGTTTAAAGTGAAACATGACAGTTTTACTGTATATTATTCTGTATATTACTGTATATTTATATATATTAATAATAAATTTATATGTATGTATATATATATGTACATATGTTCGTTTCAAACAATTTTTTTCAGCTTTTTGATCTCTTTCTTTTCTTACCTATCTAATTATTTTTCAAATTGTTGCTAGTACTATATTGCATTTCCTTTGTTTTTCTTTTTTCAATACTTCTAAATGCGTAGGAATACTGTTAACTGAAAATATCATCAGATTTATATTTATTTTCGCTCATAAATTTATTTTCAATTTCTTTCTATGACTTATTTGTTCAATTACATATCGCTTATCATATCATATTCAAACTTCTATTTAATTTCATCATGCTAGTCTCTATCATTGCCTATCATTGAATATATGTTAAATATAAAAATATAAAATATAAATAGATATCATATTATCCTCTAATAAGGAACGATCACGTCCAACTTCAAAATTTTCAACGATACTGTGTGGTAAAATTATAGATTCTAAATTGAGCCGTGAAATCCAAATATAATCTATTTCCATCTAAACTTTCAATTGTTAAAGTATCATCTCTTAACATCTGTATCTGCATCATCCGTTGTTAGATTATCGAGATTTAAAATTTTATTTAAATAAAATGAATATTTCGTAAAAATATTTCATACCAATATTCTTATCCAATGCTTATCATTTTATCTTCTTATGTTATTATTTTGTGATACGTGATACGTTAATGTTAATATTCTTTTGATACGCTTAAATCATTTTCATCTAAATTAATATTCACAATTTTCTTCAAATTCTTCTGAAAACAAAATTATCGTTGTATTTGTATTTAAATCACACAAATCAAACGTAAAAAGCATAAAAATGTATGTAAAAAATGTACGTTTACTATAATCATAGAAGAAGAACAAAAATAATGATGTTAGATTCTGTCTGTTTTAATTTTCTAATGAAAAGAGGAAAATGAATATTTTAACCTGATGGATGTTTAATCCAAGCTTAGTATTTTACTGTCATTATACTTTTAAATACACGTTCTACCGAAGGACCAACAGTTCCTATATCTGATAACCAAATTTCTTGCTTCGTTTCATTACGTTTAAAGATGATAGAATAGAATAGTCTTAAAGATAACGGTCGTGTTTCTGCATAACATTTTAAGACTGCCTGTGTACGTTGACAGTGTGTGCAGTGACAGTATGCATATTGGAAAAATTTTGTCCTTATAAAAACGAAAAAAAAAAAAATTGATATTATTACATAATATCATAATTGATTTTATTACATAAAAGTCATTGACGTTAATATTTGTCTTATTCTAATAATATATATATATATATATGGAGTTTAATTTTTAATTTTATGATTTAAGGGAAACTTACCAATTTAAAAAGACTAGAGTCAAAACTTCCTACACCATTTTCACAAGAAAACATAATGCAGTGGATTTTAATGAAACGAGTGTTGTCATTTCATTACAAATTTTTACAAATTTATTAATGGCAATTGAACAAATCCACACGATATTATCCATTCGGACTTTTATCTCGACTTTATCTTCTATAGAAAAAAATTGAGCAATTGTGCCCGTAATAAGTTTACATGTGCTTCGGTTCATGAATTTTATTTTTTTACCAGATCCTTTAAATATTCCATCAGAGTATTTACAGTTTTTACAATATAAACCACGAGATTAGACCATTATAATTTCCACATTGTCGAATATTTATACATTATCCATTTCCACCTAATACAGTTAAATAATATTATTCTTTATTATTAATACGGACAATTAAATCCTTTTATGAAACAAAATATATTTGAAATGAATTATTATTATTAAGAATGTTTATCAATATATTTAAACACAAAAATTATTATGAGTTTAAATATTTCTGTTTTATTATAATTTCTTAATTATGTGGTATAATTTATAAAAGAACGTTCGAAATAACGACAATATGAAATTTGATATGGATTGAAGCTATATGTAACATTTATTTTTATTTATGTTCTAAATTTCTATTGTATCAACATTTGTGAATTTTATAATATAAATCTGTAAAAAATTTGTTGAAGAACAAATAGTTAAATTATTTACACTTTCACACTTTTAAATTAAACAAACAAAGAAAACTAAAGAAAACTAGAACACTTCACTAAACTCTTATTAAAATATTTATTGTTGCAAACCACTGATTTTCTTTTTTCTATCTCTTTTTACTGACAAATTTTCAACTTTCATATAGATTATAATCATTAAGGTTACGTAAAATTGTTTCGTATTATTCATACCAATCATTTGAAATTATGCATTAAATTTATTTATATTTTTATAAATTGTATTTTAAATATATATTAATATATGTGTGTGTTTATATATCCATACATACATACATACACACATATATATATATATACGAATATGATTTACCAAATACAAATTCACAGAATATCTATTAGAAAATAACGTGATTAAACATGACTGCAAAAAACGATATTTAAATTAAATAACCTAAACGTATTTTAGCTCTTCTATAACAACATTCGATTTAAAGTATTTCATATGTGTATATATATATATTTGCAGTATATCAATCAAATTGTTATAAATTATAATAATGTACCACACCTGTTAACAATATTACTTTTAATTATTTTAATTGTCATAATTTTGATATATATTTAGTTCTAATAAACATAAGGTATCACGTATTTATTTATCGAACAAATAATTTTAATATTACCAGACGATGTATATGACAGATTTTCATAGAAATATAAATTATTTATATTATCAAAAATCTTTATCTTTCTTTAATTTTCACTTTTATAAAAGGATACAATGCATACTATATACGTGTACTATATACATAAATATATATATATATATATATATATATATATATATATACAAAGTTATATTATATTATTTCATATATACATACGCACACGCGTATATACATATATAAACACATCAAATTAGATCAATCTTTAATTTTTTTAAATTAATTTAGATAATATGTCTGAACGAAATATTTCTTTTAATGTAAATATAATCCATTTTGTGTAAAATTTATTTATTTTTTCATTATTAACCTATTAATAAGAACATTATATATACACTTAGTCGCACATGATTTTTTATACACTTTACACAAATTCAATTGAATTTGTGTTATCGAAATTAATGATAATTTTGTTTTATATATGAAATATCGCGAGTATATAAATATATATTAATATGTTTGTATATATTTATATATAAATAAATACGAATATATAATTATATAAATATATATATTTGTATATATTTATATATTTATGTATTTATGTATTATATATATTATATATATTTATATATTTATAAATATGAAAAGATTAAATTTATACTAATATAAATTATAACGTATTAAGAAATATGAATAATAAGTTCATTTGTTTGTAAAAAGTTGAAAATTAAATTTGAAATAATTAATTTGTAATTTATTTATATATATAATATTTTTAAATTTATTATATTGATAAATTATTTATAAAATTTAAATTATTATTAAAAATATATATTAATCTTAATAGATATTTCTGATAATCAATAAAAGAAAGTTTAATTCGGAAATTAATTTTAATAATGATTAATATAAATGCCAGCAATAACAGTTAAACTTGACGTTATAAATTAATTTATTCTCGTAAAATTTACATGTAAAAATTTAAATTGTAATTGAATTTATTGATTTTAGGTGAAATTTAAAATTAATTATAAATAATTATAATTAATTATAATTAATTAAAATTATAATGTTTAATAAAAAAACTAGGATTAGATATCCTATTATAGAAAAATAAATTAAATTTTAAATAATTAAATGTTGAATTATTAAAATTAAATAATATGGCGGCGTCTATTATATCTAATTAGGGATACTTGTTTATTAATTCGATAATCCACGATAAGAAATACTTGAGTTTAAACTTATGTATTGTTGTTTTAATTAATTTGAATAAATTTGAGTTAGAAATATTTTAGATAAAAATAATTCAAATCAAAATGTAGTATATTCAAGATAAGAAATGAGTTTCAATAAATTTAATTTTTGGATTATTTATATTAATATAAATATATAAAAGAATTTAAGAGTAAATTGAAATAATTACTTTAGTTGAAGATAGTTTCAAAAAGTGTACAAATTGCCCGTCAATTTCATTAAAGTTGAAATAAGTGGTAACATGGTAAAAGTACTGGAAAATATTTTTAGATTTACAATTTTAGTTTAAAAAAAATATTTTTTTTTACATTTTCTTGAAAAAGTTAAAAAAATTTTTTCAATTTTATAATTTAATAAATTTTTTTTTTTGAAGTTCAAAATTATAATTTTTAAAATTTAAAAGAAATTGAAGTTAAATTAAATTGAAATAATTATTTTGAATTAATTTTTATTTTTATAATTAAAATTTTATAATGTGAATGAAAGTTATTAAATATCAAGAAGTAAAATTTTGTTTTGTACCTTTTGTATCAGGGTTGATTAAAATTTATTTAATCAGAAGAATTTGAAATATCTCGAAAATAAGAGAAATTTATAAAATTTATAAAATTTTTTTTATAACATTAAAATTATAAATATAAATTTAGAAATTAAATGTCG
This sequence comes from Apis mellifera, assembly GCF_003254395.2. NCBI lineage: Eukaryota > Metazoa > Arthropoda > Insecta > Hymenoptera > Apidae > Apis > Apis mellifera. The sequence goes on from NW_020555822.1 coordinate 18,490, forward strand.
ATAATTCGAACTTATTAATATCTAGTCTTTTTAGAAATAAATTTAATTTAGATATAAAAATTTTAATAAATTAAATTTTAATTTATTTTATTAGTTTTTATATTAAAAATTTATGAGATAAACTGAAAATTTTGAATAGAAATTTAATTTATTTAATTTTAATATTATGGAAATATTTTTTTTTAATTTAAAAAATTTAAATTTTTAATTTAATTTGTTTTAATAAAAATTTAAATTAAAATTTTATTTATTATATAAAAATATATATTAAAATTATAAAAATATAGAAATAATGATTAAATTAGTAATAAAAATATATTTTAAATTGAAATTATTTAAATTATATAATTTAAAGAAACTCGGCAAATATATTATTCACCTGTTTATCAAAAATATGTCCTATTGAATTTAATTTTAGGTCGATCTGCTCCATGAAGTAAAATTTAAATAGCTGCAGTATATTGACTAGATAGCATACAAAACAAAGATAGCATAATAAATTATCTTTTAATTGAACAATTGAACAAACGAATTAATGAAATAATAACTGTTTCTAAATTATAAAATGAATTTAAATTTTTAATAAAAATTCAAAAATTTAATTGTTGTGGGACGATAAAATTCTTTAGAATTTTGTTTAATTTAGTTATTTATTTAATAATTATTTAATAATTAATTAAATTTGATTAAAAGATATTTTTGATTTATAATTTATAATTAGAAAAATAAATTACCTTAGGGATAACAGCGTAATATAAAGAAATTTTTCAATAACAAATATATATATATATATATATATAATTTAAGAAAATAGAGTAAATAAAATGAGTATTAAAAGTTAGTAGAAAATTTTATTTCTATATTATATTTTCAAAATATATACTTATTCAATTTCATTAACGTATTTTTATAAATTAATTAAATTTAGATCATTTAATTCCAAGATTTTCAAATTAAATTTTCTCATAATTTTCTTAAATGAAATGATATAAAGAAATGTAAGAAGTATGTGGTAGTAAATAATATATTAATATTTGTAAAAAGATATTCAATTAATTGTTTGCCTAATCATGTCAATAAAATAAAATTATTAATTATTATTAATAAAATAAAACAAATATTCAATAATAAATTTTATTAGATAGATTGATTTTATTATTTATTAAATTGTTATTATATAAAATAATGACACATAAAATTAAAATTGATATTACTAATCCAATTAACCTTCACTAAGTTTATTAGGAATTGCATTTAAAATTAAATATGGAAATAAAAATTATCTTTCATATTTAATATGTATTAGAATATTTATTGGGTTTGCTATTTTATAATTATCTGGATTTTCTAAATGGTATGGAAATTAATGTTTAACAAATTTAACGATATATAAAATAATATCGAATCCTAATTAATCTTTAATTGAAAAATATGGATGAATTTAAATTTTTATTGTTGCTATTTGAACCTAATGGATTTGATGAACCAGTTAAATGAAGTGCAAATAAATGTAAAATAATCATATATAAAATTACTAATACTAAAATAAAATGTAATCAATGAAATCAATTTATAGTGGCATTAAAAATTCAAAATTCACTTCATATTCATAATACAATTTATCACGAATTGTTGGTAATAAATTTGTAATAAATATAGCTTATCAGTAAAAGCATAATCTATAAATGCTGCTGCTATTGATATTAAAAGGAAAAATTCCAATTCCCAATTTCTCATACTTTACTAAGTAATTTATATGAACAATAAAATATATTACATCTAATAGAATGTGTATAAATATAAAATTAAATGAAACAACATTTACATGAATTAATCGAAATAATCATCCTAAATTTATATCTTTTATAATATTTGTAACTGATATATATTTATGTTATTAAGTAATAATATTGGTTTTATTAATAATTACGTACAAACCAAGAAGAAACAATTTTTTGTGATATATAACATCAAGATATAATGCCATTATAAAGGGGAGAAAATTCTGGAATCGATAAAGTTACGTAATATTGAAAGGATTGTATAACCGTAAATAAAAAAGAAAGAAATAATTTTCTGCAAGCACAATAATTTATTGCAAGCACGAAACATTGCACTTCACTTCCATATCCGCAAGTTAATTCGAGAAAGGGAGTACAATCTCTATGCTCAAATATATTTGGGAAATTTTAGAATTTCCAGAAATGTGAAATAATAAAATTACTTCATTCCTGAAGAAAGTAGAGATATATGCTACTTTTTTGCAATAGTCAAGAAATAATTTACAATAAATGAGAATAAGATTTTCTAATAAAAAATAACGGTTCTTAGAATTAAGAAAAGAAAAATCGATTATAACAAAAAATGCTTCTTTTCAAAAACAAAATAAAATTAAGGCGTAATGAAGCTGATACTCGAGTTACGTTGAATTCTGACACGAAAACTCGCGATTTTGATCAAAATTGTAGCTTTTCGACGCTGAAATGGCTGTAAATCGCGAATTCGGGTTCGAAAACAAACAGAAATACGACATCCAACGAAAACTCGCCAAATTATGTAAAATTCTGCCATGAAAAATTGATTTTGATTAAAATTGTAACTTCTTTTCGACACGAAAATCGCTGATCGTTGAGTTACGGCGAATTGGGAATCGAAATTGATCAGAGAGACGATATCTAAAATAAACTCGCATTGCTATGACTAAATTCTTCCATGAAAACTCAATTTGTATCAAAATTGTTGATTTTCGTCACGAAAAATGCTCTTACGGCGAATTCTGCATCGAAAACGTTCTTCAGAGAGACGTTATCCAATCCAGAAACTCGCCCTGTGTTACTCAAATTCTGCAACGAGAAATTGATTTCGATAAGTTATGTAGTATATTTTCGTCACGAAAATCGCAGTTTCGGCGAAAAAAATCTGCTTTGATATCGTTGAGAGAGTCGTTTTCAAGCTGATACTCGAGTTACGTTGAATTCTGACACGAAAACTCGCGATTTTGATCAAAATTGTAGCTTTTCGACGCTGAAATGGCTGTAAATCGCGAATTCGGGTTCGAAAACAAACAGAAATACGACATCCAACGAAAACTCGCCAAATTATGTAAAATTCTGCCATGAAAAATTGATTTTGATTAAAATTGTAACTTCTTTTCGACACGAAAATCGCTGATCGTTGAGTTACGGCGAATTGGGAATCGAAATTGATCAGAGAGACGATATCTAAAATAAACTCGCATTGCTATGACTAAATTCTTCCATGAAAACTCAATTTGTATCAAAATTGTTGATTTTCGTCACGAAAAGTGCTCTTACGGCGAATTCTGCATCGAAAACGTTCTTCAGAGAGACGTTATCCAATCCAGAAACTCGCCCTGTGTTACTCAAATTCTGCAACGAGAAATTGATTTCGATAAGTTATGTAGTATATTTTCGTCACGAAAATCGCAGTTTCGGCGAAAAAATCTGCTTTGATATCGTTGAGAGAGTCGTTTTCAAGCTGATACTCGAGTTACGTTGAATTCTGACACGAAAACTCGCGATTTTGATCAAAATTGTAGCTTTTCGACGCTGAAATGGCTGTAAATCGCGAATTCGGGTTCGAAAACAAACAGAAATACGACATCCAACGAAAACTCGCCAAATTATGTAAAATTCTGCCATGAAAAATTGATTTTGATTAAAATTGTAACTTCTTTTCGACACGAAAATCGCTGATCGTTGAGTTACGGCGAATTGGGAATCGAAATTGATCAGAGAGACGATATCTAAAATAAACTCGCATTGCTATGACTAAATTCTTCCATGAAAACTCAATTTGTATCAAAATTGTTGATTTTCGTCACGAAAATGCTCTTACGGCGAATTCTGCATCGAAAACGTTCTTCAGAGAGACGTTATCCAATCCAGAAACTCGCCCTGTGTTACTCAAATTCTGCAACGAGAAATTGATTTCGATAAGTTATGTAGTATATTTTCGTCACGAAAATCGCAGTTTCGGCGAAAAAAATCTGCTTTGATATCGTTGAGAGAGTCGTTTTCAAGCTGATACTCGAGTTACGTTGAATTCTGACACGAAAACTCGCGATTTTGATCAAAATTGTAGCTTTTCGACGCTGAAATGGCTGTAAATCGCGAATTCGGGTTCGAAAACAAACAGAAATACGACATCCAACGAAAACTCGCCAAATTATGTAAAATTCTGCCATGAAAAATTGATTTTGATTAAAATTGTAACTTCTTTTCGACACGAAAATCGCTGATCGTTGAGTTACGGCGAATTGGGAATCGAAATTGATCAGAGAGACGATATCTAAAATAAACTCGCATTGCTATGACTAAATTCTTCCATGAAAACTCAATTTGTATCAAAATTGTTGATTTTCGTCACGAAAAATGCTCTTACGGCGAATTCTGCATCGAAAACGTTCTTCAGAGAGACGTTATCCAATCCAGAAACTCGCCCTGTGTTACTCAAATTCTGCAACGAGAAATTGATTTCGATAAGTTATGTAGTATATTTTCGTCACGAAAATCGCAGTTTCGGCGAAAAAAATCTGCTTTGATATCGTTGAGAGAGTCGTTTTCAAGCTGATACTCGAGTTACGTTGAATTCTGACACGAAAACTCGCGATTTTGATCAAAATTGTAGCTTTTCGACGCTGAAATGGCTGTAAATCGCGAATTCGGGTTCGAAAACAAACAGAAATACGACATCCAACGAAAACTCGCCAAATTATGTAAAATTCTGCCATGAAAAATTGATTTTGATTAAAATTGTAACTTCTTTTCGACACGAAAATCGCTGATCGTTGAGTTACGGCGAATTGGGAATCGAAATTGATCAGAGAGACGATATCTAAAATAAACTCGCATTGCTATGACTAAATTCTTCCATGAAAACTCAATTTGTATCAAAATTGTTGATTTTCGTCACGAAAAATGCTCTTACGGCGAATTCTGCATCGAAAACGTTCTTCAGAGAGACGTTATCCAATCCAGAAACTCGCCCTGTGTTACTCAAATTCTGCAACGAGAAATTGATTTCGATAAGTTATGTAGTATATTTTCGTCACGAAAATCGCAGTTTCGGCGAAAAAAATCTGCTTTGATATCGTTGAGAGAGTCGTTTTCAAGCTGATACTCGAGTTACGTTGAATTCTGACACGAAAACTCGCGATTTTGATCAAAATTGTAGCTTTTCGACGCTGAAATGGCTGTAAATCGCGAATTCGGGGTTCGAAAACAAACAGAAATACGACATCCAACGAAAACTCGCCAAATTATGTAAAATTCTGCCATGAAAAATTGATTTTGATTAAATTGTAACTTCTTTTCGACACGAAAATCGCTGATCGTTGAGTTACGGCGAATTGGGGAATCGAAATTGATCAGAGAGACGATATCTAAAATAAACTCGCATTGCTATGACTAAATTCTTCCATGAAAACTCAATTTGTATCAAAATTGTTGATTTTCGTCACGAAAAATGCTCTTACGGCGAATTCTGCATCGAAAACGTTCTTCAGAGAGACGTTATCCAATCCAGAAACTCGCCCTGTGTTACTCAAATTCTGCAACGAGAAATTGATTCGATAAGTTATGTAGTATATTTTCGTCACGAAAATCGCAGTTTCGGCGAAAAAAATCTGCTTTGATATCGTTGAGAGAGTCGTTTTCAAGCTGATACTCGAGTTACGTTGAATTCTGACACGAAAACTCGCGATTTTGATCAAAATTGTAGCTTTTCGACGCTGAAATGGCTGTAAATCGCGAATTCGGGTTCGAAAACAAACAGAAATACGACATCCAACGAAAACTCGCCAAATTATGTAAAATTCTGCCATGAAAAATTGATTTTGATTAAAATTGTAACTTCTTTTCGACACGAAAATCGCTGATCGTTGAGTTACGGCGAATTGGGAATCGAAATTGATCAGAGAGACGATATCTAAAATAAACTCTACATAACTTATCGAAATCAATTTCTCGTTGCAGAATTTGAGTAACACAGGGCGAGTTTCTGGATTGGATAACGTCTCTCTGAAGAACGTTTTCGATGCAGAATTCGCCGTAAGAGCATTTTTCGTGACGAAAATCAACAATTTTGATACAAATTGAG